>NW_015177021.1:901043-965728 GCF_001447785.1 Gekko japonicus | reverse complement strand
ATAAGCATATGGAGCAGAAGTCCATCAGTGGCTATTAGCCACAAGGTATAGATTGGGGCAAGTGATGCTCTGTCTTCTTGGTGCTTGGGGGGTCAACAGTGGGAGGGCTTCTAATGTCCTGGCCCCACTAGTGGACCTCCTGATGGCACCTGGTATTTCTGGCCACTGTGTGACACAGAGTGTTGGACTGGATGGGCCTTTGGCCTGATCCAACATTGGCGTCTCTTATGTTCTTATGTTCTCACAGTGGCCAAAAATACTTGGTGCCATCAGGAGGTGCAGCAGTGGGGCCAGGACACTAGAAGCCCCAAGAATACAGAACATCACTTGTTCCTGTCTATACCTTGTGGCTAATAGCCACTGATGGACCTCTGCTCCATATGTTTATCCAATTCCCTCTTAAAGCCATCCATGCTTGTAGCCGCCATCACCTCCTGTGGCAGTGAATTCCATGTGTTAATCACTCTTTGGGTGAAAAAGTACTTCCTTTTATCCGTTTTAACGCAATTGCTCAGCAATTTCATTGAGTGCCCACAAGTTCTTGTATTGTGAGAAAGAGAGAAAAGTACCGCTTTCTCTACGTGCTCTATCCCATGCATACTCTTGTAAACCTCTATCATGTCACTCCTCAGTTGTTGTTTCTCCAAGGTAAAGAGCCCCAAGTGTTTTAACCTTTCTTCATAAGGAAAGTGTTCCAACCCTTTTATCATTCTAGTTGCCCTTTTCTGCATTTTTTCCAATGCTATAATATCCTTCTGCGGAGTGGTGATCAGAACTGCACACAGTATTCCAAATGAGGTCGCACTAGGTTACAGGTTACAGTCCGTCAGTATTCCAACATATGTTCACACACACTGCTACCCAGAAGTGTATCCCCCCATCCAGTATGTGTACTTCTCATTTTTGTTATCCAGATGTAGAACTCTGCACTTTATTTATTTATTTGATATATAGCCTGCAACTTATCCTTGTTGAATTGCATCTTATTCACATCCACCCACTTCTCCAGCATGTCCAGATCTCATTGAATTCTATATCTTCCAGGATGTTCACTACTCCTCTCAATTTGATGTCATCTGCTAATTTAATTAATAGTCCCTCCACTCCCTCATCCAGATCATTTATAAAATGAATCGAGCCCTGTGGCATCCCACTAGATACGTCCCTTACTCAGATGAAATGTTATTGACAACTACTCTTCGGGTGCAGTTCTCCAACCAATTCCCTGTCCACCTAACTAAACCAGAGTCCAGTCTGACATCCTTTAGTTCACCCATGAAAACATCATGGGGAACCCTGTCAAAGGCTTTACTGAAATTCAGGTAAACAACATTGTTCCCACAATCCAGTAAGCTAATTACTCAATCAAAGAAGGAAATGAGACTGGTCTGGTGGGACCTGTTAGGGACAAATCCATGCTGACTTCCCCAGATCACTAAGTTGTCCTTCAGATGCTCACAAATTGACCCCTTTAAAATCTGGTCTAATATCTTCCATGAGACAGAGGTCATACTGACTGGCCTGTCATTTCCTGGGATATCCTTCCTCCCTTTTTAGAAGACTGGGATGACCCACAAAGGAAGAGGCTAGAGACTTTTGTAGGAGAATTCAGAGAACCTGCTAATCCTATCATTACAATGCTATATTGATATAGGCATGCACAAAAAATAAAAGGGGTGGCGGTGTGACACTGCCAGTGATGCCACCAATGATGACAGCCCCCTTTCTTGAAAACCCTTATTACTTAAGGCACGTGAGGAAGGAAATAAACTGGCTCCACAACTGTGAAAATGCAGAGGGAGGGCAGTCATGCGGAAGAACCATGCCCAAACCAATTCCAGTCCTTGTGGATTGACTGCCAAGAAAATCAGGAGTAAGTCAAGCATGCAGAGAAGCCCTTTGTATAGCCCCTTTGTAGACAGATGCTCTGAGTAAGTGTAGAGCAGCTTCATGTGTACTTCAGTAGGGCTTTAGCCATCCACTCTAGATTCTTTTATATTTATAAAATGTACTGGAATGCAATGAGTTCCCAAAAGTGTTATGTATTTTTTATTGAGACTAAGAAAATAAATCTGGGCAGCTGCAGAATATATAGCTAGTGTGGAAGCAACCTGTATGAACCTGAGAGCCAGCTTAGTGTAGTGGTTAAGAGTGGTGGACTCCAATCTGGAGAAACGGGTTTGATTCCCCACTCCTCCCCAGCTGGGTGACGTTGGGTCAATCACAGTTCTCTCAGAACTCTGTCAGCCCCACCTATCTCACAGGTTCTCTGTTGTGGGGAGAGGAAGGGAAGGCGATTGTAAGCAGCTCTGAGACTCCTTCAGGTACTGAAGGGCGGGGTATAAAAACCGACTCCTCCTCCACCACCACCACCACCACCATTGCTAGAAATTTGCAGAAGGTGTTAAGTCTTGTCTCACTGGCAGGAGCTCATTATCATAACTCATTAGCATAACTTATTTGCATATGCCTTGGCGTGGGCCAGGGAAGGCGGGGTGGGGCGCCCCAGAGGCCTTCCCCGGGCCCTATGTCTTGGCGTTGGCCAGGGAAGGTGGGCTGGGGGGAGGCTCTACAACTTACCTGGCTGCTTCTTGCTCTGACTGAGGGCTGCTGGGAGCAGGGGGCAGGGCTTGTTGCATGTGCCCACCCCCTGGGCTCTTTACTGCTGGAGCTCCGCTCCTGTGCGCTCTTGCAGGAAATGACCCCTGCTCACTGGAGTTGAACTCCCCCTTAAGAATCAGGTCTTCAGCTTGCCTGTGCTGTTAGATCCATCCCTTTCTTCAGATGCCATCTTAATAATTTTGTATTCAACCCCTTCTGGGAATGAGAGTTCTTGGTTATAATCATCTATGCCATCTTCCAGTATACTCCAATGTGCCAGCTATACTCTTCAGACCACCTTCTCATTATGTCCAGAAGAGTATTCTTGTTAGTCTGTTGCTGCAAAATAGTAAAAAGCCAGTATCACCTTTAAGACTAACAAACTTAATTGTAGCATAAGCTTTTGAGAAACACAGCTCTCTTCATCAGATGCATAGAAGGTATGAAGAAACTGGCCAGAGATATATAGGTAGTAAGGGGAGGGGGGAGAGGGTGTAGAAAGTGCTATGTAAATACAAAGCAATTGCAAAAGTAATGAAAAAGGTAGAATGCGCATTCCAGGCTGGGTGTGACCCCTTCCTTCTAATCTGAATGGAATACCTGAAAGGCAGTTACTTCTGGTAATGAGACAACCATCCAAAATAGCTTTTCAATCCAAGTCTGACTGAATCAAATTTACATATAAATTCCAATTCAGCGGCTTCCCATTGGATTTTGGTTTTGAAACAGTTTTGTTGAACTACAGTTGGTGACCTTTAAGTCCTTGATAGAATGTCCTGGTAGAATGAAGTGTTCTGCTGGTTTCTGGATATTGCCATTTTTGATGTCAGATTTGTGTCCATTTATTCTTTTGTGTAGAGGTTGGCTGGTTTGTCCTATGTACAGAGCAGAGGGGCATTGTTGGCACATGAGAGCACATATCACATTGCAGGATGAGCAGCTGTCAGAACCAGAGGTTGTGTAGTTGATGCCATTGGGTCCTGTAATCGTACTTTCTCAAAAGCTTATGCTACAATAAAATTTGTTCATCTTAAAGGTGCTACTGGGCTTTTTACTACTTCTCATTATGGTGGTCTCCTGTAGGACTGTCCATATGACACCAGCCATGTTCACTGGATTTTTCAGTGGTGGGTCCAGTCCTTTGGAATGGCATACCAAAGTATGAAAGATGTCTTTACTTGCTGCATTTAGGAAAGCACGTAACAACATTTTATTCCTTATTTGTGTTCCTGGCCTACATGACAAGACATGACAGAAGCAACTTTTGCTTTCTTGATGATTCTTGCTTTTTCTTTCTGTGTTTCCTTCTTCATAACTATGACATAAGAAACAGTGCCTGGAAAAGAGCATCTGTGAAGCAGGTAGCAGGAAGATACCAGAGGCATCCTGCTGCACAGAAAGGGGGATTCCGTTCCACAGTGCTTTGTACTAGCAGCTCCTGTGCCAAAAAAATATGCTGGAAAGGTTTTCTGTAAAACATTCCAAACGCACTGCTGTGTTCATCACATTGAATTCATTTTCTCGTTGTATCTGTGTTCAATTTTGTCCTCTCACTCTGTGAACATCACTGAGGATGGGAGGAGGAGGAAGGAGGAAAGGGGAGGATAGGTTCAGATGAAAAAGTGTGTGGATCCCTGCAACCATTAGTGCTTGTAACGGAAACAACTATCTCAGTATTCATAGAGATGGTTTATCAGTCCCAGAGGTGTCAGAAACAGAGAAACAGCAGGGTGGGAGGAGATATGTGTCATGGACTTCCCTCCTACACTCTTCTGAAGGGGAAACACCTGGGTTGATGCCCCCTTCTTGCATATAAAAATGAAAGATTATTTGAAAGAAAATTTGGTGCTTCGGCAATCCAGGCTCCCTCTTTGCATCTACCAAAAGTAAATATATTTTAATTGACCCTTGCTTATAAAATCTGTTTTTCATAGTGCGGCCTCTGCATTGTTGATTTCCCCACCTTGACTCTACATTGTCTTGGATTCAAAGGATAGATTTGAAAATATCTGCTTCTCAAAGTAAATGGTGCGGTGAATAATAAACCTATCTGTCCTTGTCAAATTCTTTCCCCCCCTGGCCTGGACACATTAAAAACCCACTTCATGGAGATTACCCATAGCCACCCTGACCCAATGTGATCAGGTTCTTTAGTCCCACTACCTGAAATTGATTTTGTAAAACATGGTGGATAAAATATGGACTGACGGGTTTTGCTATTGGAAAGTGGCATGATAGGCATGGTTGGATTGAGCTAGAGTTTATTAAAACTGTATGGCTATAAGCACACGGACAATCTGGGTTTCTGTGGACCAAACTAGAAGTGATACAGGATAACCATTTATTTATCCATGTTTTAATTTTTATTTTAAAGTACCTAATTTTTTTACCTGAAAGTAGATATTAATTTGATTGGAGCAGTGGTGCTTGGGGAAGATAAGACACCTTTTCCTGCCCCATTTCCCCAAATTAACTCTCCACCCCCTATAAGCTACTGTTACTTTTGCTGGAGGACCCCTTCCATATTTTCTTCCCAGTTCGGCAAGCAGCCAGTTGTGTGTGTGATTTATATAAAGAAAATGAGTGAACTGTTTGCTCTTTGGATTGGACCTTATCTCAAACCAGCCTCTCATTGTAAAATACAATCTCCATCTTCTGTTGGATACTTAAATTGGTCTGATGGGTTGATAGTTCAGTGCCTCTGGTGAAGTGAGCTCTAACTCATGAAAGCTTGTAGTGAAATAAATTTTGTTAGTCTTTAAGGTGCCAATGGACTTCTATTTTATGTTAAGAAAATGGCACAGAGAATATATAAAGCCCTTCTCTTCACATGTGATCCTGTTTGGAGCCCTCTAGGGCTGCTTTTAAATGTCACATATAGTGTGATTTTGGCCACACTTTACTTGCTAGGAAATGGGATCCTGCACCACTGCCCTGGAAATTCCTTTGGCTGCCATTTTACTTGCAGCAAAGCAATGGCCAAGAACACTAGTCACAAATCACTGGTTCCAGAAGTGAACTGAAAAGCTTCAGTAATCCCTTTAGCAAACAAATGTGAAAGTTAACGTGACATTGCATATGGTAAGTGGGATACAAAGGATTTGCAGCTTTTTATTATAACTGAGTATGGGGTGTTAGAGCAGGTGAGTCTATTGACTAGAAACCAGGGGTCATTTGGGGCCAGAGCGCGCCGGAGCACTGCTCCGGCAGCCCCGCCCCTGCGCTCCTTTTTTCTAGAGTTGCACCACAGCAGCAGTGTGACTCCACAGAGAAGTCACGGGGAGGCATTTAAATGTCTCCTCGCTCTGTCCCCGGCCCTTCCTGGCTCGCCCGCCAGGCAGGTGAGCCAGGAGAGGGCAGGGGGGCCTCTAGGAGCCTCTTTTTCTACGAAATGACCCCTGCTAGAAACTATCTCTCCAGATTTCTAGACTTTTCACTTACTAACAAATATTGAAATTATACTAGGTATAGCCATGTTGTGCCCTGTTCATTCTTCTGAACAGTGTACCTGTAGTCCATCCCAACCCATCTCTGCTTCAAATGGTACATAAGAGACGCCAATATTGGATCAGGCCAAAGGCCCATCCCGTCCAACACTCTGTGTCACGCAGTGGCCAGAAATACCAGGTGCCATCAGGAGGTCCACCAGTGGGGCCAGGACATTAGAAGCCCTCCCACTGTTGACCCCCCCAAGCACCAAGAAGATAGAGCATCCCTTGCCCCAGAGCCCCTATCTATACCTTGTGGCTAATAGCCACTGATGGACCTCTGCTCCATATGCTTATCTAATTCCCTTTTGAAGCCAGTACATGGTCAACAAGCTATATTCTTTTATATATTCAGTCTGGATTTGATTCAACATTTCATCCTCTCAGACGTGGATTCAGAGGTTTCCCGGGCTGCGGCTAGATTTTGGGCTGCCTATCTTGCAATATGCAGAGAGAAGATGAATCTTACCCCATAATTCATATATCCTAACTCTCTAAGATTATTTTATATGACACCTTTTTAACTTATTTTTATTTTGTGTTCTTGGTTTTATTCTCTGTATTATAAGCTGGCAGAAGCCATTAAATCAACTTTGATTGATTGATATATTAATAACAGATGAAGTAGCTCTCAGTCAAGTGAGCCTGAACACAGTTGGTTCTGAGCATGCATTTGACTTTGTTTAGCTGGATCCATTGCCACAGATACAGTAAGTTTCACATCGAAAACCTCATGAGATCTATGAATTAACCCTTTAGCATGCAACATGTTGGCCATCTTCAAGACCTCATTGTGAAGAAGCTGGGGGAAAGGGTTTGCTACTGTGATACTTCTGGAAATGTTTGGATCGCTATGCTTGGGGGAGAATAGTGGGTTTGTTTTTAACCAAGATTTGGATAGTGAATTTAACTGAGCAAAATGTCTGAGCTTGGATCAAAGAAGGCTCCTTTCTCGGTTACCCTTCTCAGTAGGCACATGATCACATATGTTCAGTTCTTATCTGGCCCTTTCTCACAAAAACTCACTGGCATACACTGATAAAAGGACAGCTTTGCTGAAATGTTCTCTAACCTTGGCTTTGTGCCAAGTCTAAATGGATTATTCTGAGTGGTTCCAAAACTTTTGCCTTGCAAGAGATTTTTCCTTTAGTGATGTTCCAGCCTATCACAAGTAAAAGTTATCTCGTCGGCAGGGTTATTAACTCGTCTGTTTTGCAAATGTCATAGGATCAAAGGAGGAAAAAGGTTCTGTGGTGCTACTTTTATTTATTGGCTTGGATGAGGCCATGATGGTTGAAAAGCAATCAGAGTGGCTAAATATACCTTATGGGCAATGCTGAATCATATAAAATTCTAGACAGGGACACGTGTCAGTGCTGAGCAGTGGCTTCAGGAATTTGGCCTCCAAAGGGTCATTGTAACTCTGCAGCTGACTACTGGTAAAACTGGACACTTCAAATCTAAAGGAAATCAGACCTGAATTTTCACAGTGTGGACATTGGACCTGTTTTCACAAGGGAGTAAGGAGAAGGAAGAACAGAAGCCCCTTATGACTACATTGAACTCACAGGAAACAAAAAAGCTCACATAGAAAGCTTGCTGTTGCTTGCACTTTGCATGACCTGTGGGTAAACATAGACTTTCTATTTTCAGCAGGGCCATTCCATTAACTTTTATTAACATTTTTTGTGCTCGCTGTAAAAGTTCTTCTGACCTGTTCTAATGCTGTTGAGTATTAAAAAGATACCAGTGAACAACTAAAAGTACTTTAAAATAGTTCCTCAGTTGGTTGGTAAGGTTGTGATAAAGGTTTAGAGTATGTATGGCAGTGATTAAAGCTGAAAGTTGTTTGGATTTATAACTGGCATCCAGCACTTATTTCTTTATCACCCTTTCTTATTTTTAACTGTAAAGCTGGAGAGATGTGTCTTAGAAGATTTAAAAATGGCTCCAATTTTTATTTCCTTTGACTGCAACCAGGACTCAGAGCAAAAGAGTGAACTGATTTGTCCAAGTCAGCACAAAATGGTGTTGGATGGTGGTCTGAAATAGGAAAAAATTAAAATGTGTGGGTTTTTTCCTGGTTATTTTAGACTAGGCAACTAAGGATCTATGTCTAAGACGAATAATTTATAGAGTGCTTTTAAACTTAATTTATCTGCCTTCTCTCATTCTTAACTGTTCATATTATTCCAGTATTATTTCTATTTACAAAGCAGAAACTGAGGTTAGTGACTTGCTTAGCATTATCAACTCAGCCCACAAGGTTTGGGGCTACTTGAGTCTTGAGATATTCCAGAATTACAGGTGATCTCCAGATTAGAGATCAGGTCTGCTAGAGAAAATGGCTGTTCTGGAGGGTGGACTCTATGGTATTATACTCCAATGAGGACCCTCTTCTCCCCCAAACCCGGCCCTCCCCAGACTCCACCAACTATCACCGGGAATTTCACAACCCAGAGTTAGCAACCCTAGCTCTCTAAGCTAACTGCTGAGCCACAATGATTCTTATACCTTTGAAAAGTCTTCTATTCAGTGTTTACTTTCTAATTCTATCCCTGTTGTGTTGTCATAAGGAACCACTGTAGATGAAAATGTACTACAAAGTAGACTTCCGGTTTATGGCAGCGCGTTAGCAGACTCGCCTCCCGGACCTCCCAGGGGTGAAGCTGCGCTCCGGCCAAAGGACGGGGTGCGCAGGCTCGTCACCCCCCCAGGGACCCGGCTGAAGGGGCCCTGGCCAGGGGACTTTTGAGAGGTTGCCTCTTCGCCGGCGCAATGCTGGGGAATTGAGGCGCCTCTCCGTCCCAACGGTTCTTTGTGCCACGTGCCACGACGCCGACCGGGGCAAGCGCAGGAGGTCGAGTGGCAGAAATGATTTTTAAAAGAGGTCTGAGGACCAACTATGAACGTGAGTCTAATGTAAGCGGCGGTTAAAGAGAAAAGAATGCTCCCTACCCCATTCTGTAAAACGGAAAATGAGATGGGCGGGGGAGGGACGCCTCCCAACCGCATGAACTTTTGAGCGAACTGAGGGGGGGAGCGGAAGAGAAAGCGTGTAAAACTGTTAAGAAATACTTACCAAGGCAAGTTCGAGCGTTTGGGCGCATATTTAGAGACTTTCAAAATATTTGTCAAAGTAAACAATCGATAAAGATGGCGGGGAAGAGGACGGAGAAAGAGAAACTTCTGAAATCGAAACTAACAGAGAGTCCCAAACTGGAAGGAACCAACGAGCTGGCAAAGACTTTGGCAGACAAAAGGTGAAAAAGAAAGTTCAAAAGCTGGGAAAGAAGCAAGTTTCTACGGAAGATCAGCTGTTACAACTACAAATGGAAAAGGCTAATATGATTCTTCGCTTTCAGGGCATGCCAGAGACTAAGGGAGAGAATCTTAAGGAACTAATGAGTGAAACATTGGCCCCAGTGACAGATATGAAGGCGGAATCTTTGATAAACAACATGGATGTGGCCTATAGGTCATATTCAGGATATATAAAGAAAAATAATCTGCCTGGGGAAATTGTGGTAAAATTCTCGAAGAGGCATGTGAGGGATGCAATCCTGAAAGCAGTGTCTGGAGCACCCCTGAAAGTGGGGGAGAATGCCATCAGAACATTGAAAGATATTCCATTTGAGATAAGACAAAGGAGAAAGAAATATAAAGAATTGACTCTTTTTCTACAGACAAATGCAATTGTATATAGATGGTTAACTCCAGAATGCGTAACCTTCAAAATCAAGGATAAAAAAGAAAAGATTGACTCTGTTCAGAAAGGACGGGAATTTTTAAGAGTCCAGTTGGGCGAGCCAGGGGAAGAAGGGGAAAAAGGGATGGACAGTAAGTCTGATGGCGAGCTGGACTCGGAATCCTCCGGAGAGGACTCTCTTTCAGAGAAAGGGGCAGCAGCCCCTAATTCACTGCTCCCCCCAACCCAATACTCTGAAAGTTTCAGTTAAAAATATTAGAACATTTTAACAATGCTTTCATAGGGATCCTAGACCTCGTGGTCTGAGTACAAGATGCAGTTCAGGTTCTTGTCTAGGACTGTGCATGCACTTACTGCAAGGGCAGAATGGAACAGGGACACACAGCTTTGGCCCTTTCAAGTGGCTGGCACTATAAAGCCTTTGAATTTGTGTAAATGCCTAGAAGTCTGGTCTGACTTTCCACTCCATTTTCTGCTTGACCTCAAACTTCCGTGTTGCTGTTTATCTGTGTAAAGTGCCCTTAAAGTCAGAATTTTCTAGTGTGCAATGTGATTCTTTAGAACATTTATTTTAGGCTGTACTACCTCCACTTGCTCCTTTCTTCTTTGTTTCCCATGTGCATTCAGCATTTTGACCTCAGCTCTCGGGATGAGCATGAATGGAAAAAATGCAGTTCAGTTCATTGTTAATTGCATGCCCTATTTGCAAACCATGGACTGCCACAAACTTTTAGCCACCTCACGAACTGGTGAGGCACCTTCTTGGGGTGACACCTCCTTTGGGGGGGCGTAACTTGGTTTTGACAGGCCAAGGTTCAGGATGTTCAGGGGTGTATAGAACAGATTCTGTGCAATCTAGAGACATCAAACTTGGAGGGCATATAGAGGAGTATCTAGGGGATGTCTGCTGTGAGTCTTGTGTTTCTAGTTTGCACATGATCTGTTCTACACACTTCTGAACCTGCGCCTGTCAAAATGACCATGGTTCAGGAGTGTATAGAACAGATCCTGTGCAAGCTACAGATTTCAAAGTTGCAGGGGACGTCCCCTGGATGCTGCTGTACCCAAGTTGTTTCTTTGAAGTTCTGTAAACATTTCGATTGAGTGGAGACAGTCTGTCTGGAAATGTCTCTGCTCACCAACCTCCATGAACAGCTTGAAAGTTCGTGGAAGGTTCGTGCCAGTTGACACACCACAAGCTTGACTTCACGAACCATTAACCGGCCAAAATTCATCACGAACCTTAGTTCATGAACTGGTTAATGCCCATCCCTACTTAGCTCTGTTACCTTCCCTGACCATCCGTCTCTAGTTCCTAGGCAAGGTGTTAGTCCTCCCTTTCCCATTTCTTTCTGTTTTCATCATATCTATTTCTGGCCATTATTGATCTTCTGCAATTAAAAGTTGAATGACTAATCCATTAATCAGAGTTGCTTAGCCAGTTGCAAACAATGAAGCATACAGAAAGGCTATACACAATCATTGCTTTTTAGTCTACCTAGCTTTTTTCAGCTGATACGATTCTGGTGCACATACTGCATGTACCAGGAGAGCATGTAGTGTGTGGTCATTATTTTGTCTGAATCTGGCAGTATCTTTATATTCCAGCTTTGATATGCACAAACATGTACCCTGAAAAATCAAAGTTTCTAATTATGTGTACTGATGCCAGAATATATTCAGCCTGTGCAGATGTTCTGCTATGTTCATGTGAACTACAAATGCCTCGTGTGAATTAGACAATGTCTGAATTTTCCACGAGGGTGCAGCATCCATTCACATGAATCTGAACTTTGATTTTGTGGGACTGGTTCATGTGAATGGAAGCTCTACCTCCATGGAAAATCCATGTGCTGTCCATTGCACAGTAAGAGTGCATGCCAGGTGCAGTGCAGAGACCCATGTGCTCCCAATGCATGCAGCTGGTAGGCTCCCAATTCACAGGAACAGAACATCTGCTGAGGGCTAAAATGGCAGTCACATGAACTGAGATGATCACATGCTTTCCTAGTATGCTTGGTAGGAGTGCTGGAAGCATAACGGCTTGAAAAGGACTTTCTATAAGAGCAGCTGCTGCTACTACTGATTTGGAATGGCAATATGTATTTATTTTATAAAAGGACATAGCAAAATGTAATTGAAAATGGTCTTTCTCTTGAAAATGTTTGTCCATAATGCAGCACACAATGAAATACAGAGTTTGTGAGATGGCCGAGAGTGTGATAGTTTCACATCATTATTTGCCTTTTATTTTTGTTCAGGGGTCATTGGATTTTAGTGTTTTTCTTTTCAGACTGGCAAAAAGTTTGCTTGCAATTTTCCCATGAAGAATTGTTTTCACTGCTTGTTTGGAAATTGGGAGCTTCCTTTGATTTTGTTGACCATGTGTGGTTTTTGTCTCCTCTTCCATTCCCCCCCCCCACCTCCAGCGGATGACACAGTGGTTGCCATTCCATATGGAAGTCGGCATGTTCGCCTGGTACTGAAAGGGCCTGGCCATTTATGTAAGTAAAAAAACCCCACCCAAAGCTTGTGTTAGTTTTTGGAATCTTCTAGATGTCCTGTGGGGCTGTATTTAAAACAAGAGTTTATAGTTTCTTTTTCCAGTTTCAACACAAGGGGGCCAAAATTCCATCCTCAGATGCATTTGCCAATTCCAGAAATATTAATAGGAGCCACACATTTATCTGAAGGTGTAACTTAACCCATGCACGGCTCTGAATTTTCAGCCATTCCTGTTTCTACATAATTTAACTGGCTAGCTTGATACTAAGTGCTTCACTGGCTGATGAGGATACATTGAAAGCTTCCCTGCTGCTGAGATCAGCCTTCAAATTGCTTATGCGTTTAACACATGTTCTTGCTCACATGTTTACCTTTGTGTTTTTCTGTCAGGGATAAAAAAATACAAAGAGAACATGCACATTTGGTATTGGATTATGTTATTAAAAGGCAGTACCAACCAAAGAAAGTACCCCTAGCAATATCAGCCATCAATAAGAAATATGACTTGCCCTGACCTGGATAGCCCAGGCAAGCCTGATCTCGTCAGATCTCAGAAGCTGAGCAGGGCCGACTCTGGCAAGTACTTGGAAGGGCGACCTCCAAGGAATATCAGAGGCAGGATGCAGAGGCAGGCTAATCAAGCCACCTCTCTGAACTAACGTGCAAGCCCCCAGTAGGGGTTGCCAGAAGTCAACTATGACTTCCTGGCAAGCACACAAAATAAGGAATATGACTTTATAGATAGATATGAAGGATGCAGACTCAATAAGGACACTGAAAATGCTTGGCTCTAGTATAAGACCATGGACTTGGCTTCAGTAACTAACAATTAGGGCATGCCAGTGTCCTGAGGGCATCTTAGTTGGCTAAGCTCCCAGCTGGCTTCTTTTTTCTGACTTCAGAAAAAGAGGGCCAAACAAATACCAACTAGACATGTATCCAAGGGTACAGGAAATATGGTTCACACCAGAATTTCTAAAATGGCACTCAGAAGGTAAACCCTTCTTGTGCCTCCAGATGCCATGGAAATTAAGTTCCTTCAGTTTTCTAAGGATGTGGTTCAGGATTCTCTCCCTCAGGGGAAGGGGACAGAATTAGCTCCCCATCTCTTTTGATGGGGGGCAGGAACTCGTGGAGCTGTTGCTGGCCACAGTCACCTATGCTAGCTTCAAGGTCACCTCAGAGCACTAAGCAGAAAACATGGTGATGAGTGGCTGGGATCCAGTAGCTCAGCTCTAGGAACTCTAATTGGTTGAGTAGCATCGAGAAAGGGCAGTCATCTCATAGGAACTATTTAACATTTCTGACAGAAGCTCTGCTTAATAGGTTGCATTTTTAAATGAACATACTGTTTAAAAATATTTTGTTGCCTACACACAGCTTACCTTCATTCACCAGGGAACATCCCTGTGCTTTGGGAGCAGGTGCTGCCAAAGCAACTCTTTAGAAAAATCTGTACAGCAGTCAGATTTCTAGTGGCAAAAACCCCACCTGGCCCCACCGTCCTCCTAGGAACATGTGGTGAGTGCCAGGAAAGATGTTGGGGGGGGGGAGTTGAAGACATAAGAACAGATGCCTCCATGGGGCATACACAGCTTGCTGCAAATGCTTTGAAAAAAGGCTGCCTAGTGTGTGGAGTGTGCATCAGGAAAGAAGGAAGTGAAGGACGGGATCTGTGGATTTTTAAAAAACCAAAACAAGGATCTTCAGGTTGTTAAAGTTTGAAAAGAGATGGATTAAGCCATAAAGAGTTGAAAGGTAAGAGTTCCAAGTAAATCTTAATGGCTTGCATTCCTATGGAGAAAAATGGAAGTCTCATGCATTGTATCCACACATTACTAGCTATTGTGCTATTGTTGTGCTGTAGTGATTATTTGCAAATGGATTATCCTGTGTGGAGAAGCCAGCCCACCTGCAAATAATTGCTGTTGTGCAACGACAGCACAAAGTGAGAGAGTGCCACATTTTTAAAAGGTGGACTCTTGGAATATGATCTTCCTCCAGCCCTGTGTGTCTTCTCCCAGGTGTACCTTGGCAGGTGGCCATGACCCTAGCCCTGCTTGCCCATGCAGTTCCCAGCAGCAACAAGTGCAATACACCCACACTACCCAGCAGCCCTCTTCCAGCTTTCAATGTCATCTTCTTTTTCCAAAGGAATTGAACAGAAGATGATTTAGACTTCTTGCAGTAAATAAAAATACTGCCGTTTTAACTATAGAGATAGTGGGTTTTGAGCAACTTTTGTAGAATATTTAGAAGTCAAATATTGTGGTTCAGCCATGCAGATGTGCAGTTGGTTGCCAGTTTTAAGGGAAAGCAACAGCAAAAAACAGAACCACAGAATACTGCACCAAATAGTTTACCGTCTAATGCCATAGAGAGGGTCTTTTCAAGTCTCAATTTGTGCTCTGTGTTTGTATTGAAGGACAGCAATTGGTTAGGGTTGCTGGGTCCCAACGACGCACCGGTGGGGGTTGGAAGGGAACTTTCTGGGGAGGAGTGTTGCAATGTGCCTGTGTCACCAGGAAGTGATGTAGGAATATTGGTTGGTGATACTCTGGTTTTGGGTCAAAACTCTATGGTAGAAATCATAGAATTTTGACCCCAAACCAGAACATCACCTCCTGACATTTATTTATTTATTTATTGAATTTATACCCCACCCTACCAGCTCAGGGCAGCTTACAAAAATAGAATATATAATTTACAATTAAAAATTTACAGTCAAAAACTTACTGAAACCATCTCTCTATATAATAATTCTGTATTGGTCATGGACGCTCCCAAATCAGTTGACTCCCTGATCTGTCACCCAGAATCTGTCCCTATCCACTGGCTGCGTTGCCTGAGTCTCGCCTCCAATATTCTAAACAGTTTGCTGTTCCTAGCCAGTTGGAACACAGAGGTCATTTGCACATGCGGCCTAACTGGCCTTTGCCTCTAACATTCTAAACAGTTTGCCGTTGCTGTTGGGAGTCATTGAATGTGTCCTGAGGTAAAATACATATCCCAATCTTCCCTTAAACGGTCACTGGAGTTGCCAATCTCCCTATAGGGCCTGGAGATCTCCCAGAAATCACCATGTTCCCCAGCCACAGCACATCGTTTCCCCTACAGAAAATTTCCCAGCGGAATTGAGGCGCCTCTTTGCCCCGATGGTCCCTCCTGAGAGTGTCTGTATGGAACCTAGTGACGCTGACAGGGACAAGTGCTGGGGATCGAGCGGTCGAATCAGAGACTAAGTGAGGTCGGAAGACCAATATGAACGTGAGTCAGATTAAAGCGTCTTTGACAATCTAAAAAGAAAGCTCCCCATCCCACAGACCGAGAAGTGAAGCAAGCAGGGGGAGGGACCCCTCCCATGCACACGAACTTTTAAGTGAAAAAATGGGGGGGAGAGGAAGCGAAAGCATTGAAATCTGTTGAGAAAAACTTACCAAGGTGTGTATAAGCGTTTGAGCGCACTTTCAGAGACTTTAGAAATCGCGGCGAAAGTAAACAATTGATAAAAGATGGCAGGGAAGAGGACGGAGAAGGAGAAACTTTTAAAAGCGAAAGGGGAGAGCCCAAGACCAGAAGGAACCACCGAGCTGGCTAAAATGTTGTCAGAATCTCTGCGCCCCCTGCTGGAACAGATGACTAACATCAAGGAACAGTTGTCTACAATGAACAAATGTATCACCACCCAGCAATTACAAGTGAATGAGACTCTTAAAATCACAGAGCAAACAGCTGAGAAGGTGAAAGAAGTTGACGCCACTATCCAAAAGGTGAAGAAAAAAGTTCAAAAATTGGAAAAGAAGCATGTCTCCACAGAAGAACAACTTCTACAGCTGTAAATGGAGAAGGCAAACCTGGTCCTCCGATTCCAGGGTGTTCCAGAATCTAAAGGAGAGAATCTGAAGCAAATGTTGAGCGAAGCATTAGCCCTGGTGACAGATTTGACAGCGGAGTACTTGATGAGCGAAATGGATGTGGCCTATAGGTCATATTCCGTATATATAAAAAAGAAATAGTAATGAGATTCTCGAAGAGACATGTGAGTGATACTATCCTGAGAGCGATGACAGGGACAACCTTGAAAATCGGGGACAGCACCATCAGGATCCTTAAAGACATCCCATTTGGAATAAGACAAAGGAGAAGGAAATACTAAGATGTAATCCTTTTTCTTCAAACAAACACAATTAGCTACCGGTGGTTGTATCCAGAGGGCGTAACCTTCAAACTTCAAGATAAAAAGGAAAAGATTGACTCTGTTTCTAAAGCACGGGACTTTTTGAAAATCCAGATGGGTGAGCAAGAGAAAGGTGATAAAGAGGACAGTAAGTCCAGTGGCGAGCTGGACTCGGGGTCTTCTGGAGAGGACTCTCTGTCAGAGAAGGGGGCAGCAGCTCCTAAAAGTCCTTATAAACTGCGAAGAAGACAGGATAAGAAGAAATGAAGGCTGAAGGACTCTGTATTGTGCCTTTGAAAAGGGTTGATAGTAATGAGATGCTTTGGGTTTTTTCTTTTTAACAGTTAATTTAAGATTCAAAAGTTATATTAGCAGACCTGACTAAGTTAAAAAAAAATGTTAGCAAGTCTAGAACTGACTTTGTACTTAAGCGATTTTGAGGATCTCCTCTCTTGGGATTTTAGATAGTAGTGGGTATTCTTTTCTTTATCCTTAATTGTAGTCCCCTTTCCTTATTTTCGTTGTAGATTTGTAGTCTTTAGAAAAATGGAATTAAAAAAATCCCCTTCGGGGGGCCAAAAAAAATATATTTCCCAGCTCTTACAATGGCTGCTTTCGGCAGTGGACTCTATGGCATTAGACCCTGCTGAAGTCCCTCCGCACCCCAAACCTTATCCTCCCCAGGTTCTACCCCTCAAATTTACAGGTCTGGCCCTCCCCTTAGTATTGCCAGCCTCCAGGCAGCACCTGGGGATCTCCAAGATCAGTTCTCCTGGAGAAAATGGCTGCTTTGGGCAATGGACTCTACGGAATTATACCCTGCTGAAGTCCCTCCGCACCCCAAACCCTGCCCTCCCTGAGCTCTACCCCTCAAATCTACAGGTATTTCCCAACCCAGAGTTGGCAACCCTGTAACTGGCTATGGAACCACTTTCCAGACCCTTGGAACCCAGAAAACATGGCCTAGGAGGAGGTGCTTTTCTACCTTAGCTGCCACTGCATAACCCCAAATCAACATAAGTCAGGGGTGGAGGGAACCATACCTGTTACCATGAGACTGTCCTCCCATACTACCCACTTGGGGCAGCAAAATGACTTGAGACAGCCCTGCCTTATAGCTAATCAGAAGGAAATAAACATGGCTTGCCTCCCTCTATTTTCCCCTTCCCTCTGCCACCCCACCAGCCACAGTTGGGACACTCACCTGGAGCTTCCTTCTAGAGCTTGTTGTATTTCTTCCCATAACGGACCTTACTCTTAGTCTAATATAATCAAGTGCTAGTGATCCTTAATCCTTATGTTGTTTGGCGGCTGTCACTGCCTACGTCACTTCCAGATTATATATGCACATTGCAGTTATTTCCGGCTTCTCGGAGGTAAAAAGGGGTAATTTGAGGGAGGAGAGGAGTGCCTGAAAGCAGGAGACCCCCACCTGAACCAGGGGATCTGACAACCCTACAATAGGTAGAGGGTAATTTTTAAAATATCTGTTTAGATTTAGACCTGGAAATTGCACGTTGTACTCTAGCAAAAGGGGGTGGGAAATTAAATACAGGAAAGTCTTGAGGCTTGCCTGTCTTTGGCTCTACTTTCCTTCCCTATAAATGGCTTTACCATCTTTCCTTCTTTTTTATATGTGCTGTTTCTCAAACAAACAAGTGTTATTTCTTTGCAGCTCTGTTTTCAATAAGATTAGACTGTAAAGAAGCCAAGAGAAGAGAGACTTCATAAAGCAGTCTGTGTGAATAGATGAGTGAAGTAAATACCTTCTTTTATGTTAGGATGCGAACTTGTTTAGGTGAGGTAGTTCATATATGACTTTCACCAAGGGGATAGGAATGAAAGGATTTCCCTGTTCAGTTCCTTTATTGTTCTGGAAGTTAGCTCTGTGCTGTATTCAATTCCTTGTTAATTCTGAGTTTACTCAGAGTATTTTTAAAATATTAATTCTGGAATTGTCACATGAGCCTTGCCATAACTCTCAGTTCCCCCAGCGCCTTAATGTCTTTTTTCCTGTCTGCATTACTAATATATGGTGACAAACACTGCAAAAAAAAAAAACCAGTAACATGTATCAGATTCTTTATGTAAAGTATACCACTGATGCACACATTCAGTCCTGTGTGTGTTGTATGTGCCATCAAGTTGCTTCCAATTTATGGCAACCCTATAGATTAATAACTTCCTAAACATCCTATCATTAACAGCTTTGCCAAGGTCTTGCAAACTAAAGGCCATGGCTTCCTTTATTGAGTCAATCCTTCTCAAATTGGGATTGGGTCTTCTCTTTTCCAACTGCCTTCAACTGTTCCTACCATTACTGTCTTTTCCAGTGAGTCTTGACTCTTGTGGCCAAAATACGACAACCTCATTTTAGTCATTTTAACTTCTAGAGTGAGAGCAAGCTTTATTTGATCTACAACCCACTTATTTGTCTCTTTAGTGGACCATGGTATCAAAAAAAAAACCTTCCTCCAGCACCACATTTCAAATGGATCAATTTTCTTGTCAGCTTGCTTCATTTTACAGCTTTAACATCCATATATACTAATGGGAAATACCATAGTATGAATTACCTTGAACTTGGTCTCCAGCAATGCCTATTTACACTTAAGGATCACGGATGGCCTTCCCAGTCTCTTCTGATCCCTTGGTTGTTTTCTCCCTTTTGGTTGATAATTGAGCCAAGGAACAGAAAATCTTTAAGAATTCCAATTTCTTCGTCGCCATGCTTAAGAATTGCCATCCCGTGTTGGCATTTTTTCCTTTACCTTCATCAGTATTAATTTCAGATCTTCACTATGTTCTGCCAGTAATGTGGTTTCATCTGCATATCTCAGATTGTTTCCACTTTGCCTCCATTTACATCTAATCCAGATTTCCTTATATGTTCTTCATATAGACTGAACAGAAAGGGAGGTAAAAGGCATCCTTGTCTGATACCTTTGCCCATTGGAAGCCATTATATTTATCCATGTTGTGTCCTAATAGTAGCCTGTGGTCCAGAATGCATTCAAAAGCAATCAGATATTCTGGAACATCTGTGTGTTTTTTTAAACCATCCATAGATTTTCATGATCCACACAGTTGAAATCTTTGCTGTAATCTATAAAATGCCATTCACTCCTAGGTATTATTAAAACATCACTCACAAAAACAAGCTTGATATAACCATACCTAAAATCATATCAAGACTGTATCTTTCCAGTGTTTTCCAGTGCTTACATGGTTATATCATCAGGATTGCCAGGCAACAAACAGGAGGACCAGCAGTGGGGGCCAACAGTGACCATATGATGTTACTTTTGGAAAGACCCAGAAGTGATGTCACATCTTTCTAGGAAATGCTAGAACCCCTGTGGTAAAGCTATTGGGGGGGGGGTTGGTGATACCTAAAGGGGTTTTCCTAGATGGATTTTCAATTATTCCACTTCCCTCCCTCAAAGGCAAGATTTTCCCTCAGTTTTTCTTTCCTTTTCTGACTGAGCCACCCTAGGTATCAGTTTTCTTCTTTCTGCAAGAACTCTAGCTGTCCCACCTTGTCACAGTATGACATTTGGCTGTTGGCTCTGCCCAGGAACCTGAGGGAAAGATCAGGACCCCCTTAAACTTAAATGGCATTCGAGGCATTTTGACATTCCAAATTAATAAAATATTTTATTCAACATAGAGGGGAAAGGTCAGGGAAGTCGAGGTAAAATTACTGTGGTAACTCAGTATAGAACTCTGCAGTAAAACAGTATATGCACAGATAAAACAGTAAAACAGTATATGCATAGTTTCAGGCTTTTGAGAGTTTCATAAGCTTTTGCCAGTGACTTAGGATCTTTAAGATGAGAGGCTTTTGTTCCAGTGTTGTAGTATGCTTTCTTTTGATTATTTCTTTGATTATTCACTGACTATTTGGTTTTCAGACGCTATTCAGCACCCAAATCTTTTCTCTAAACACACTAGTTGACTTCTTGAGTTTTAATTGACTCTCAAGATTTCACGAGGCAATCTCTAACCACACGAGACCAGGGATCTCTTCACTCCACAGAGTTATCTCCCTGTTTTAACTGGGTAGGGGAAATTGTTCTCTCACTAGAGGATCCACCCTGTTTTCTTGGCCTGAATGGGAGTCTTTGCCTAACTATCCACTCTTCCTTGCCAACTCTCCCCCAGTTCTCCATCTGTGTTAAACTGCTCTCAGTCAGCGCTGAATTTAGAATGAATTCTCCTCAGCATCCAGTTCAGAAGTCTTTCTCTACTCAACTGATGCTAACCAATTATATCTCTTGGAGCAGCCTGTCACTCAAGACTTTCTGGCTCCATTGAATATTAATCCTTCACACTTCTTTACCTGTTTGTACAGCACTTCTAAGCTTTTAAAAGTGCAGTCCATCATAGAGGGGTTTTCTAAGGTAGTTCTGCACTGCAGCCCCTGGGGTGAAGGGAAGCCAGAACACAGCAAACAGGAGTTGCTTTGACTGTGCTGGCTGGGCCTTTCTGCCACATTTACTAGGCGGCTGAGAGAAACCCTTGCTTATCAGATCCTGCTAAACCCATCAGCCAAGCCGGCACTGGAGCCAGGCAAGACCAGCCAGGATGCAGCTTCCCAATAAGGTTGTTATCTCCAGCAGTCCGTGGCTTCCCTCTTCCTTTAGGAAGCGCCATAGTTTTGTCTGAGCATCCAGATCTTGCAAAGGGACAGCCCTGTTAGTGTGTGATAACATTTTTTTTAAAAAAAAACTTTGTTGTCTTTTCCTTAATTTCTGTTTTTCACACTTTTCTCTTCCTCCTCATTTGTTTTGCTCTCTTCCTTTCATGATCTGCCATTTATGTATCCCCTCTTCTAAAGCCCCCCTTCTCTTATTTTTCAGTCTTGTTATCAACTGCTTCTCACCCATCCTGGTTGGCAACTTAGAACATATTTAATAGTAGTATAGCAGCAAACCTTTGTTAATATTATGAACAGAAGGGAGGAGTTAATATTTCCCCGTAATCTTATCAAAGCAGTAAAAGGATTCTATACCACCTCCACTCTTTACATGCATGATGATAGAATGTTAATCTGCCTTAATGATAATAAATGAGGTACAGAAGTTAGAAAATAGCATTGGGGCAGGAGGGTCTGGAGATAATCTGGGCCAGGATATTCCGATTGCTTTCATTTTTGGCCCTGGAACTCCCACGGTCATTGTGAAGCTGGTGCCACAAATGGACAGAGAACAAATGTAAAGAAAACAGTTGTGAGAGTCTGACCCACAGATCAAGCAGTCAACAAGACTTGAAAGAAAATGCTTTCTGTATATGATGGTCAAAAGCACTACAACACAATACAATAAACAAATTCCTTAAAATCATAAGAAAATCCTAGTGTAAAAATACATCATCAACATCGTCTCCAGATTATATAACATTTCAAAATTGGATCTTCCTCAGGAAATAATCTGTAGTGTACAAAAATATAATTCTTTAGAATATGTACAATGTGAACAATGAAAAACAGTGTAAAATCCAAATACAGTCTTACTTACAGAGTAGTACAAAAGCTCTCTTGCTCATAAAGTGCTTTTATAAAAAGTCACGAAAGGTCTGCAATATATAATATTCCTCTTATTATGAAAAAATACAAAGTATTTTAAAAATAACCCATATATAATAGTAACTTACAATACATTCAGATAGGATGCTGATCTCAATAAGTTTTCAGGCTCAAACTGTGATTGTACACATTTGTCTTGCCACAAATGGACAGGCAGATGGACATGCGGATTCTTTTATTATTAGAGATGCATGGTAACAGCCAGCCAAGTGATTTGTTTTTTGGATCAGGGGCATATGGGGGCCCCAGATGGAATCTTTGTCCAGGGGCCAGTGTTGGCTCTCAGCACCCCTGTTTAACATAGAGTTTCCAGGAATTCCTACAGGGGCATGATATCACTTCTAGGCTTTTCCTAGAAGTGATGTCACACCATCCCTGGCAGCTTTTCCCTCCTCCTGTCAACTGCTGGGTTGCGTATGGAGGGCATATGGCGACCCTGCATATCAGAGGAGGGAGAAATACACATAGGAACAGAAAGCTGCAGTGAATTATGCATGCTCACGATTTGGTACAAAAAAATTGGAAATGCAAAGGAAAACAGTAGAAGATCCCCAATGCCTTGGTTCCAGTTTGTGGATAAGAATTCATAGTGCCAAAACCCAGATAAAAGTTTAGATGGGGAGAATTTCAAGTTTTTTGTTCAGTGTTTTCATTGTGAAAGTTATGTCTGGGTCAGTTGAACTGACAGCCCAAAGTGCAGGTTGATTGACACAGTGGTTGTGTGTCTACTTGCTCCATTAGGAAGAGGCAGTGCCATTTTTCAGGCAAACTGTGACGCCCCTGTGAGGGGGCTCAGAGGGAGGAAATGGGGAGAACCCTTTCTAATCTGGATGCTATAGAGGAGGTATGCTAACTTGGATTTGTATGACCTTAAACATTGTACATTCTATGTGCCTCTCCTTGGATTTGAAGGGGCCTTGTAATGTGATTTTCAAGGCCCAAGAGAGCCCATGGGAGGCTATTGATCACTTTCATAAAATTCTGATGTTAAAAGCAAAGTTATTGTATGTTAAGAACTAGATGTCAGTAAGTCTGTAGACCAGGGGTCCCTGATTTTTTCATTGACAAAGATATTCCATGAATTGCTCTTCTCTGTCCACCGTGCTCTCAAGTTTTGTTGTGTCCAAGACACAGAGCATGGGCTAAGAATGGCATCAGGAATGAAGCTATCAGCTAAACAGGACAGATTAAAATCCTCTGAAATAAAAGCAGGCCTTTTCACAGCCTTTTCCTGGATCTTCTAGGGGAGGCACGAGCTAGTCTGTATCAGCTAGCAAGCCATTGGTAGCTCACAGGTAACTGTTAGAGACACCTGATTTAGACATTGATCCCGGTTTCTGCATTCATATTTTACACTGCTACATAAAGTTCAATTATCAAAGGATTCCATGAGTACCTAAGCAATAATTCTCCCTTGGCCCTGAATAGACGTTTGGTGTTGCAGATGTCTCAGTAACATGATGCTAAAGCAGGGTCTGCTTATGCCATAGGCAGAGCTGAGATAGTGCAAAGTTTTGCAAGCCTCACAGAGCAGTGACACAGAAGCAAAATCTTCTCTGCATCATAGCCAAGTTTGCACAAGTTGCATTCTGAAAATATAAATGGCATAAACCCAGAATGACTCCTAGATAATGACAGGTTAAAATCCCCGTCCTGAAATAAACTTATTGTCACCTAACATTAAATCACAGTTTTGCAATGTGTTTGCAATTAATGTGTTCCCCTGGCAAACGCTCACAGGCCAGTTTGAGTAATGAGAAGATACTGAAAGAAATAGTTTAATAAGCCTAACAGATTGACGCCCAGGGGAGTTTTCATTGAGTAGGTCATGTTATTACATTGCATCTATAATTTGTCAGGTTCATATCTCCCAGCATTTAAAAATGGAATTTTTTGAAAACCCTCAGTTGTGGTGCCAAATATTTGGTTTCCTGTTCTATGTCCACGTGTGCTCCTGTATCTGTTTTCCTCCCACTTTTTCTTCCCAGTTGTGTCTGTCTCAGTCCAACTCCATTTTTACAAAACTAGCAGGGGCTAAAAACTTATCTTACATCCATACAAATGGTGATATTCTTAAGAGGATAACTGATTGGTACCATTAGAAGTGTGATTGTGTGTGTGTGCACCTTGATTTCACCATGGTACTAGCATTGTAAAAACACTAGCCCATGCAAATTTGTACTCATGTAGAAATTAGCTGAAACTGGGTTGCTACCTGTGCAAAGCAGCTGTGCATTCTTAAAACAATAACTGTTTACATGCTAAGAATTTGTTTACAGACATATGCATGTGTGTAAATGTTTTCTAATGCTTGCAAAACTGTCAGAGGGTTACCCATGCATTCTGGGATCATCTGTGCCTGTGGAACGTATATTTTCCAATGCTGGCTGCACTGTTCATTGTTTGTGCACAAGTCAAAGACCAAAGCATATTCACATTTTGATTTTTCTAAACAAAAATATAGGAGCAGAACTAATAATTTAGACTTCCACATGATGAGTTTTTGTTCTAGCCCCTCCTATGGCTACTATTATCCCTATCACACTGGAGTTATTTTTTTTTAAATCAGGTATTCTTATGTCACTTTAGCCTTGTAGGATTATTGCCATAATCCCCTCATTCCTGGTTTTCATTATTTTTTCAAAGGAAGTCTCTAGCCCTTTTCATGGCAGAGTTATACAAGCCATGGTATAAACTGTACATTTCCCCTGAGACCTCCACAATAAAAAGTGCTGAATGCTTCCTTTAAAAAAAAAAAAGCTGGGAATTAGCAGATTGTGCCAATTTATTATAATGCTAAAGTAGTAATAGTAATGGCCATAAAAAAAAAAGGAGTCCTCTAGCATGACAGAGGAAATGGGTGTGTGTGTGGCTAGGGCAGGGAAAATGGTGCTGTTGGGGCTGGACCAGGAAAGATGCACACTTTCCCATCCACTATTAGCAACTTGCATGCCAGTGTAACACCTGCTCAAGCTGGAGGTCACAAGCGTCCTTAGTAAGTATGCTTGACCATCTGTAAAGTCACACAGCAAAGTTGCCTAGCCAGCATTGTGTTTAAATCCTTTAGTAGGAATTATTGTCGTTCCCACAATAGGTGAATAAGTCAAAGAACAGAAAGGAAAAAATGAAGGTCAGATGCAGGATTTAAGGGGGACTCTGAAGATGCAGGTGAAGTCACCGGAAAGAATGAACACATGCAGTGGTTGCAATTCCTAGTTCAGTTGCAGGAAAACCTGCCTCTCTAAGTAAAAATAAATTCCATTGCAATTAATTATACCATTTCAAAGGATGTTAACATTGCCAGTATTTTTTTTAACCCTATGAGCATTGGAAATAATTAGATTGTGTTTGTGTTTGGCAGGTTTAGAAACCAAGACTCTGCAAGGCGTGAAAGGCGAAAACAGCCTCAGCTCCACGGGCTCCTTTCTTGTGGAAAATTCTAGTGTTGACTTCCAGAAGTTTCCAGACAAGGAGATACTGAGGATGCCAGGCCCCCTCACTGCTGACTTCACTGTTAAGGTGAGGAGCTTGGATTGACTGATGCTTCTCTTTGGAAGTGAAATGAAGCTATAGTTTGCCATGCTCATGCCTTTGTGGTACATGACACAGCCTGGGGCCCCGTGATGATCCACAAGAGGGAAACGTCACAAGAGGGGAAACAAATTGCTACTCCCATTTCACTCAAAAATGTCCCCATCCAGGATTCAATAAACTCTCTAAGGACTGACTGAGCAGACTAATTTTCGCTCCCCTTTTTTCATTTAACTGACTTCCAGCTGCTTTCGACATTTTGTTCTTGCTCTTGGAGCATGTTCAGTCCTCATCAGACTAGTCTGGGGGATGGGGGAGGGATTTTCTTTTCTTTTTTTCTTAATTTGTAATTTTCCTCCATACCTAGGAAGTCCCCCAAGCATATAGAGACCCTTACTTTGTCTGTGAATGGCTTAGTTTTACCACTTCCATGGTGGGCACAGGGGCTAGTCACTTTATGGTGACTGAGTGTTTGGTAATTATTCAAGGGGTCTTCAGGATAGATGGCTTGTTAGTGTTGGGTGTGCAAATTCAGGACACAATGCTATATGCTACACGGGAACTGCATGATTCTCTGGAAATGTACAGGCCCATAAGAGGAGAAATTTGTGGGTGCCAATTGTATGTTACCTCTTTTGTAGTCACTCTATGGACTGCCATTTCATTTGCTGTTCATTTTCTTTCTACTGCCAGTGTAGCATTATAGACTAAACCAGCCATGGGAGAAATTGTCATCTGCCTGAGCTCTGCGGGCCACATTACATGTTACATTTTTTATGAGTTGAATTCCCCAGACTCGACTTGCTTTCCCCCTCAGTTTCACAGAAGGTGCAGGAAAAATTATTTTTAATTGGGCTTGGGGCTACAGGTTGGGTGGGGGAGACGGATCTCCTGTCTCCCCTGCCCCGCATCATCATCCCAAACCCAATCAGGTTTCTGGGGCTTTCCCCAAAGCTGCTGTGTGACTGAGGGTAAAGCAAGCTGGGTCTGAGCAACGAGTAGTTTGGCCCTCAGTGAGTGTCTGTAGGTGAAGAATATGTTTTGAGCAAGATTCAAGTCCATTAGAACCTTCAAGACGAACAAGACTTCTAGGGTATACACATTTGAGAATCCAAGCTTCCTTTTCCAGACTCAACTCCTGCTTTTCTACTGCAGACCAACACGGCTACCTACCTGAAAATATGTCTCGAGTGACTCTACAATCTTTGAGTGCTCCTTAGTGGCATTATATGGGGAAAAGAGATGAAGAGTGGCTATTTCACACCTAGCCCAAATTGTTTGTCATGGAACAGAACGGTTATATGCTCTATAGCTGGGGATGGATCACTGAGCAGGAGAAAGGATTGGCTGTATGTTTATGTCTATAATTTTACATGCCTCTCTGGGCTCAGAGAAGAAAGCGTGTGTCTGGGTCACAGAGATGGGTTTACCATCAGTTCCCCATTTCTTTGATCCAGCACTCAGAAAATCAACATAGGCATAGAAATGGTTACAAACTTTTCCGGGAAATCCTTAGCTGCAGATTCCAGAGCAGGCTGTTGCAGGCTTCCAGTATGTTATTTCATAATAAACAAGAAGATGGATAGAGTGCGGCAGAAGCTTTTAGGGAAGAATCGATTTAGGAAATGAAGGATGTAGCACATGTGGAAAAGGCAGCTCAGGGATAGGATTTCAACGTAAATAGGGATCGGCCGGAAAATGAAACAAGGAAATTAGACAGAGATGCAGAAGGAAAATGAGGGCCTTATTGCACACCTCTGAATTTACGCCAGTGCAGGTCCTCTAATGGTGTAAAAAGGAGAACTAAGCCCTGAGATGCTTAAGGTAAATGAGCTGGCTCTGGTCAAGAAGTCATGGTACCATTTGGAAGTCCTTCTTTGTATAGTCCATGCAGCAAGAATCAAGTTGTTTCCTCCCTTTAAATCTTTCCTATTCTTCCAGGTAATTTAAAACACATTGCTGGAAGCCATGAACATATTTTGGAGGCAAAAAAAATTGCACAGACAAATGCGAGCATTTGGGAATTACCATGAAAATTGACCCTTTTTCCTGGTTGGTCAGGAGGGCCTGAAGGATTTCAGCTGTAAACCTGTAAAAATTGTATCATGTCCAGGACACCATAAATTTTTCATCATGGGACCTGGAGCCAGAGGGCACTTGATTTAAGGTGATGCCAGTGACCTTGTGGCAGATGGAAATTCAAATAACTATATTGTAAAATGGGGCAGGTGATCACATTGAACTGAAGCAAATGTAATAGAATAATGTCTCGGGCCTCCCTTACCTTGGTAGCTGCTCCTAATCTGCTCCAGATGCATCAGACAAAAGTGCCCAGCTCAAAGGATTCCAAAAGGAAAGCCGGTTCAAGTGATATCGACACTACAAAGCTATATACAAAGTACACAAGTGTCAACCAACAGGACAATGTTATACACAAAATGTCATTTTAAAACCTCTAACAGTGGAGCCCTAAGCACAGTTACACCCATCTAAGCCCACAAATCAATGTGCTTAGAAAGTGGCAACTAGAAGAAGAGGAGGAGGAGGAGACTGGATTTATACCCCTCCCTTCACAGAGTCTTAGAGCAGCTTGCGATCTCCTTCCCTTCCTCTTTCCACAACAGACACCCTGTGAGGCAGGTGGGGCTGAGAGAGCTCTCAGAGAACTGCTCTTGAGAGAACAGCTCTGAGAGAACTTGTGACTGACCTGGGGTTGCCCAGCTGGCTGCATGTGGAAGAGTGAGGACTCAAACCCAGTTTTCCAGATTAGTCTTCCACTCTTAACCACTACACCACTGGTTCTTAAACACTATACCAAACTGTTTAGGATTACAGTATGAATCTAGGGTTTGTGAACAATAGTGTACTTATCAAACTACAATTTATTCAAAGGTCTATTTTGTCCTCTGATAGTTTTATTATGTGGTTTGGTTCATAGGTAGTACTGTGCGACCAGTGTGCTTGAATTCATACTTTATGTCTGTGCCATGTTAAGTGCATAACCTTGTTAATAGTTTCCACAATGAGTGCATTCCATCTAGTTTAGAAGCAGGATCTTACCAAAGGGACTAAAAATGAGATCTCTGTTTGGGCTTAACTCAGTGAAATAAGCTGTTTGATACTATTGACCACTCTGTGCAATGCTAGGATAAGAGACACGTACCTTGTTTGGTCTGATCAGCATTCTTCAAAACAGTGTGCACATTCTATCTTTCATTTTCAATAAAAGCCTCAAAGGCTGAGGCCCAATTTGCATTCATTGTTCCTGGAGCAAAGATCAGGACTGGGAAAGATAGACCTGACCTCTATCTGGCACTATTTCTCCCAAACGCCTCAGTTCTTCTAACTGGGTCTGGTGAAGATGTACGCTCTAAAGGTGCTTGTTTGAACTGCAGGTACACTTGGCAGTTTGTACATGGACATTTTGCTACACAATTGCTTCCAAACTAAAGCACTTTTTTTCTTAGTGCCTATACCACATCATCCTCTAGCTATCCACTTACAAGGTTTTCTTTGCTCCAGTCTTTTCCCAGTCATTCTCAAACTTGCTTTGTGCCAGTCTTTTTTAAAAGAACACAGTCCAAACATGTTTGCATGCTGTCTGGACAAGAAGGTGCCATTTTCTTTCATCAGCTCTTCATAGCTGCCATTTTTTCTTGTCACATCACTGGAAGTCTTTTTGAGGCTTTAAAAAGATCTGCAGTTACTGTTGTGCTGTAGCACAGTAATGTAATAATGAACTAGTTCTTCTAAATTCCAATGTTTCGTTTTTTTTAAAAAAATGTGTTTCTAAGACCTTTTTGTAGTGGAGATACAAGGGGAAAGATACAGCAATTTCTGTCCATGTTGCCTGCACAAAGAATGGGGAGGGAGAAATTACAATGTGGCTAAAATGGGGCAAGAATTTACTGCTCAACCATTTGTGTGGATGCTCCACTTTTGCTGCAAATGCCTCTGCAATCACAACATCAGTTAAAACAAAATGGAGAATCATCACCATGTGGATGCAGCCTTCACCTTGCGGTAGATTGTAATTTAGATTAGGTATAATGATCTATGGGGCTGCTGGGTCAAGATTCCCATATGTAGTTACTGCTCTGATAAGAAGTTCTAGGCCCCAGTCACACGAGAGGTTTTGGGCCGGGAGAGGGATGGATCGGGGGCGCAGCAAACAGGCGCGATCCCACCGCAACATCTGGGAAGCGTTGCGCACCTGTCCCCGATCCGGCCCTTCCGCCCAAAACATGCAGCAAAAATAAACCACCTACCGTGGTGGTTCTTCTGGCAAGGCCGCATCAAGGCTGGCCGTGGGATCACCGGCGCGTCCTTTCACCGGCGCATCCCCGGCTCCTGGCTGAACTGTGCATGCTCAGACATGCGCAGTTCAGCAGCCTCCCGTTGCTGTCTCCCCGGCATCTGATCGTGCCGGGGAGCAATTGCACTGCGGCTCACGGGATCTGTATGATCCCGCCGCCGCGTGCCTATTTTGGTGCGGCTTTTAAAAGCCGCACTTTCCCCCCCGTGTGGCAGGGACCCTAGTGGAGCATTTGATTTGCTGCATGCAGTACGGGAAACCTATATTTCTGTTTCAGTTAGTTTTCAACAAAATGCACAGATATTCAGAGGACTATATGCCACCTTTTGTTACTCAGTAATCCAAAAGGGAAACTCCTCGCCCTCTACCTTTTATCTACTTAGAAACTTCTTCTCTAGAAGACAACTGTCCTGCAAGCTTGACTATAAAGCTTGCATCTTTCCTAGGTTTTGCCTCAGCAAAGCAAACATTGGCTCTATGGGGCTGTTTCAGGTCAGAAAAAGGACACAAGGACTCGTGCTGCGGTCCCTATCTAAATCAGCTCCCCTGAAGCCTGTTATTTAATCCTGGGAATTCTATAAGTATAGAAAGAAATGTAAGGATCTGTTGCAGTCTACTGCCTGTGGACTTGAATATATTGTATTCTTATTCAAGTGTCCTGATTTACTTTCCCAGAAAGACCAAACTGATGTAAATGAAAATATAATCAAAACGATTTACTTGAAGGGGGAGCACTTTGATTCCCGAAATGCTCCTGGAATCTTTATCCGGTTGACTATGGATGTTTTCATTTAGGAGAGTCAAATTTGCAAACTTAGTATAATCCTGGCTATGCAAACATTGCATTCCCCCAGCTGAGATTTTGCTGATCAAAACATAGGCGAAATGATCAGGGGAATTAAGGTGGTTTTGTACAAAAATGTCAAAATGGGTACTGCCGAAAAGATACAGTTGCTTCATATTTTATGTATGTATGTATCTGGGATATTTCTATGCTGCCTCTCCAGTGTTCTGCTTGAGGCATCTTACAATTTAAACCACGTTACAGTGTTAAACACAAGCTATTGGACATAAGCAGCATAAAAACTATCCACAAAACAGAAGCAGGCTGTTAAAAAGCTGATAAGATAAAACCCCTAAAAATATGTGTTTTGGCCTGTGCCCAGCAGAAAGTAAAGTAAGTGCAAGTCAAGCCTCAAAGGGGAAGGCATTTGAAAGGTGAGGTGCCACCACAGAAAATGCCATGTCTCTAGCCGCCACCCTCCTCGCCTCTGAAGTCAGGGGCATAGAGAGCAGGGCTTGAGAGGCAAATCTTAACCATTCATGTGTTTGTTTATGGCTTACTTTTCAACCAGATTGGCTAAAATATGTCACAACATGCAATGCAAAACAACAGTGATTGCCATTAAAGCAACTTGCATAGCTCTGGTTGATAGAGGAGTAGAATGTTATTTTCGGAGAGGAGAGAACATTTGTTTCAATCATATATTCTAATAGCCAGCTTTGCCCCAATCTGCAAAGCCTTAAATTCACAGATTGGAACCAGATGGAAAGAAGGTTTTTCTACAAACCTGAGGGAAACACCATGTTTGCAGGGTGGGTGGGTTAAAATTTACCGAAAATAGATGGAAGGGTTTTAATCACCCTCCCCAAAAAACTCTCACTGCCTGCACAGAACCATTGTTGCAGCCAACCCTGCCTCTCGTCTGAACCCTCTGAGGGGATGAGGCAGCAACTCTGAAGGTGGGGGGGGGAGTGCTGCCATCACGAGCCCCACCATTGCTTCTTCTCCTCGCCAGCCTCTCTGGTACAGAAATGGCGGAGCTGTGGGTAGGTAGCTCATTGAGGCTGCAGCTGCCAGGCAACCTTCTGCCAATGCTGTGCTGCAAGAGGCTTATGTGGGCCTGCACAGGGAGCCAGCAATGATAGGACTGTCCAGGGCAAAGTCTCCTCTGCCCCCATCCTGGCACACTCTTAACAGGTCCTGCAGGATCAATCGCAGTGGCATTGCTGCCAGGCAGCCTCCAGTGGATGCTGCCAACATCAGGTGAACCTCTGTGGCTGCTTTCAGTGCTGAACATCCTCCTCCCACTGCTGGGGCACAACAGGCTGGCATGGGCCTTAGTGAGGGTGCTGGGCAGACAGTTCGGAGGTACCCTGGCCAGAAAGCTGGGAGGGGGTTGGTGGGAGGGCAGGCCAGAGAAGGCAGGACCACCACCCCCATGGCTGCAGACAGACCCCATGAGCACCAGGGACAGCAGGCAGGATCCAAATAATTGATAGAGGGAAGGAGAATAAAAAGAGAGTAATGGGGGGGGAGATGAAAGCAAGGAAGAGTGATGGGGTGGGAATGAGAGAAAGAAATTGACAGTAGGTGTGTGGGAAAGGAGAAAGAGAAAAACAGAGGGAGACCTAAAGTAAGAGAATGAGTGGGGGGCAAGGAGGAGAGAGATGGAGAAGGGGTGGTGGGAGAGGGGGTTAAGCAAAGGTGGGGGAATGGGATGATTGGCAGAAAGGGGAGGGGGAGAAATAAAGAGGGGAGAGGATTGACAGAAGGGGAGGGGGTGAGAAAAAGGAGGAGGATTGCTAGAGAATGAGGGAAAGGGAAGGGCATACAGATGGGGAGGGGATGCACCATCCCAACAAGCTTCTCGCGGGTCCCCACTTGTTTGATTTAATTATAACAAATACATTAATAACAAGTTTCTCCATTTAAATTTTGAATAGTTAATATCTGGATACACATCCTTGGTTTACAGTTAAAAGTTTCCATCCAGTGGTTTGAGGAAAATGGGACTTTTAGCAGTTCACTATCTCTAGTATTATGAGAACCCAGTCTGTAACATTTTTTGCCTAAAGGGTTTTTCATCCTATGCAAGGATCTCCTTCATCATCCATAGGGTGGCTTGGACTGCAATCCTCTCCCCAGTCAGAAAGCCCTTCCTCTCACCTACGATGCGGGAGGACGCATTTCCCATCCCTGCTGCAGCCCCTTGCACTGCCTTGCAAACCTGTTCTGAAAGGTCCCTCAACCTTCAGGAGGGACTTTTGCAGAGCCAGCGGAGTTGCTGTCAGGACAGAGAGTGGAAACCACCCCTTGCAGAGGTAAAAGCAACCATGCACACTGCTTGGGATCCCACCCATGGTTTTTATTGAGCAACTGTCTCCCAGTGTACCTGGCTCTGTGTAATGATACACATAGTCTGAAATACTGAATTTCTGTGGCTGCAATCCAGATGAAACGACAGCCTGACTCTAGCTAATTGGCTTTAATTGTAGCAATGCAAGCAATTACTTGCTCCACTGCAGCTGAAATCTTCTGGCTTTGTTTCTGTCTGGGAAGACCCACAGGCACTGCCCTCCTGCGCAAGACAACCCCACATGTCATGTTAAGATATATGACTAGCAAGATTTGCAGCAACTTCTGTGTATCCTTTGGAACAAAGTAGACAACAGGATGCAATGTGACAACATCACGGCAAAACCCATTACCACCTCTGACTTTAGCAGTATGCTTGTGCCATGGCAGAGACCAAGACTGGATTGAGTGATAGAACTTTATCAAAATCAGGTCTGAGTGCCAATTCATACAGAGAATTCTTACAGAGATGCCCTGAGCCTGCTCGTGGGGAGGATAGGGTATAAATCTATTGTGTAGTGGGTTAAACGCATGTAGAAACCACTGAGACCGATGTAGTGATCAGCATGGTTTACTGGTACACAACAAAGACAAACGGCCGGCTGGCCAACTATATACACACCTGGGGACACACCCCTAGGTCCCGTTGGTGGGTTTAAATCTCCCGCCACGGTCCCATTGGTCCCCCAGTGGAGAGACCAGGAGCCTAGTCCCCATTGTTCCTCCAGAGTCAGGCTCTGGAGTGTTCGCTGGCCCCTGGTGGCAGTCAGCGGACACAACAAAATCGAATGGAAAATTTAAAAAAAAGATGCTGAGACTTTGGGCCCGGTGTATTGCTAGCTTCCTCATAGGATGAAGCTGTTATACTGGCCCCATTTTAAGCAACAGCACTTGTGGATGGCTAAACATTTAATTATGCTTATACTTACTTGGGGATAAGCTCTCTGATCTCAGTAGGACCTACATAGATTGGGTTGGGCTGGGCTGCAAGAGTTGTTCATTTTGGAACTAGCAGAGCAATCTGAGCCAAGAGTTGGTGGATGAGGTTAGGAGAAATATGAGTGAGTTATCCTGTTTTACTGCTATCATTTTGTTAATCACATTCAATTATGTTGCAGTATGATTGGCTGAAGAATTAGGTGCTCTGGGAGACTTCCATGGGCAATCAACTGGCTATCCATGGACTCCAGTAAGAATGTTTTAATTCATGTGAGCCCTTTCAGTGGTGATACATGTTGTTGGGGTCAGGATCTCTGAGCAAGCCAAGGAGTTGAACTAACTTCTACTCCTTCGTCAACATGTGCCAACTCACTAGTTCCATCCTTTAACCACAGCTGGGCAGTCATGTTGAATTCTCGGATGATTTCCCTCAGGTCACCAAGTCAAGACCTACTTTGGGCTTGACTCTGAACCTTTTCCTCATATTGTTGCCAAGCATAATAGCTAGTGTATCACACTAGGCAGTAATGAAAAGAAAAAAAATACAAGAAAGGTAACACTAGTTAAATATAAGGCCTCTGGTGAAAGGTCATTCTTCTTAATTTGACCCATCAGCTGATGACTACCTGGATGGATGTGTCATGCTGATTAAACAGCCCAGTGAAAGATATAACCACAATGCCTGCCTCTTAGGTCAGTTTGCTGTCAGCTCCCACAGGTTGACGCAGATTGATGGGATCCATGTTGCCAAAATCCAGACTGTGCTATTTAATTATCAGAAATGGACTTACCTGGTAAACACTGAAAAGTGTTTCAATGTGTTTCCTAGAAATGGTCCTGATTTCAGATGATGCATTTCCCACTTTTCACCAAGAACCTGTGATTTACAGATCAGTATGATGTTCTGTTAACATTGATATGCATTAACTCAGAAGAAATCTCAAGAGTAGCCAGTTTCTACATGTGCAAATGCTTATGGTATCTGAATAATTTCAGTGCAGATGAGAAAGCATAGATTACTTCAGATCCTTTTTTTCATTCCTTGCTTGCTTTTTTAAGATGAAAAGGCCCATCATTTTGAAGTTTTGATACTAAAGGAAGTGATAGAAGTCTACATAGTCCCAATCATATGTTTTTAAATTTTCCTCCCCTGGATATCACAGTAGAAGGAAGAAAATCCCACTAAATTCACTCGTTTCTTTCAAAATAAAGATCTTTAGGATCAGCCTTTAAGCATCTTATAAGGTTTGCAAGTGCAGAACTATGAAAATGCCTCAGAAATTTCTGCAAACTCCCATGGAACATCTTTAGAAAAGAAGCTTAGTACTTCAAAAGGAAGTGTTCTGACTAAGGAGTTAAGCATATAAAATTATGAGTGATTTGGCAGAAGTTAATAGGATATTTCAAGTTTCTGTTCCCATAAAATAATAAATTTACAGCACCAGATTTATCCCAACAAAGTTATAGTCTTTCCCTTGAAACTTGCAAGGAATGTGGAGTGTGCTGCTGAAAGCAATGCTTTATTTGGTGCAACTGGCCACAAATATGTGCCAAACAATTTAAAAATAGCAATGATTATTATTCATGATAGGATGATATGAGTTCCAGAGCAACTTCCTTGATTGTGATTATCATTTACAGGAATGGTTTCACAAGTCACATCACACACACACACACATCACATTCTGGCAAAGATTTATACCAGAGTCTGATACGTGTATGCCCAGTAACTGTGATCCTTGACATTCATGAGTCTGACCAGTAGTTTAAAAATTATAGATGTTCCTCCCATGTAGTAATTGTCATTATAGCAGGAATTAAACAAAAATTATAATATAGAATGTGGCTCCAATTATTCAGTTATCTAAAACCATAGGTTTTAGAGAAGGCAATGTGGACAAGAGACTCTAATTTTCCATATGAGTGTGAGCATAGAAGTGCATACAATGAAGCATTAGGCCTGCGGTAAGTCCAACAGATGGCAATTCTAGGTCAAAACACATTTAGTCCTCAGATGATAATGACTGCAAGGAGAAGAACCCAGATGTAACATCTCATCAAATAAAATTCCAACAAAGTTGTTTCAGCACGTAATCAGTATATGCTCTTCTCCCAAAACACTCAAAGCTCATCCGAAACAATAAACACTAATTTGATTCTTTTACCTCATTCACCTAGTGATGTTGTTTTTCCCATCTGTGGTTAATTGTAGTGTATTCCCACCTGGGGGGGCAGGGTGGAGTGATCTGGCTGTGTGAATAACTTCCCACCTACTTGAGGAGAAAGATCCGCATCTGCCTTTTCTCTGTTTCAGAGAAGACAGATAATCAAGCAGACAACACAACAGAAAATCCTCGGGGAGCTGAGTTGTTATGTCTTCCTGACTTTAGATGTGAAACTTCCCAACCGATTCTGCTTGGCCCTGTATAATCTCTCTTCACATTTATCATTCTCTGCCTAGGACCCCACACAGGAGAGATCTTTAAGGTCCAGGCATCGTTGTCGGTCTATTTCTTTTCTTTCTTTTCTTTTTAGTTCGAAATGGTGAATCCTCCCTGAAGATGTTGTTACTGTGTGTTCAAATCAGAGACTTCTAATAGCTTATAGCATGATACCACACTTGTCCCCAGAGTCTACAGAGTGTCTCGGACCCATATGTGATTAATGTACCACCTCACTACAAGGAATTAGACATCCTGTTTGTGACACATGGAACAAAATTATATTAATCCATGGAAGAGGCCCCTTTCTTTGTCCAGGGAACCTGTATTGCTCCAGCTGTATATTGTTTTTCTGTCCGACTCTTACATCACTGTTTACCTTGATTAGAAAAGACCAGTATACCCTCTGGGGCTAGAAGTCTTATATCCTTCAACATGTCCTAAAGGTTTTCTGCCTCAGCTTCTTCCTTCCCTTCCTCTTTTATTTGCAGCTGAAGTATTCTGTGATTTGTTATTATATTCCTGTTCATCTTCAGGGAAGAATAATCATAATCTGAATTTATTGTATTTCGTGCAATTTATTTATTAATTTTTTTCTCAAGCCTCCCTGTCTTTTCTCCTCCTCATTCCTCATATGGGTCTTTACTTTGTGAAGATATAAACTCAATGAGGCAGATGGATTTAGATGGGTAGTCATGTTGGTCTGAAGCAGCAGAACAAAGTTTGAGTCCAGTGGCAACTTAAAGACCAACTAAGTTTTATTCTGGGTATCATGCACACGAGAGCTTATACCCAGAATAAAATTTTGTCCGTCTTAAAGTTGCCACTGGACACACACTTTGTTCTATGAAGCAGAGAGAGGGCAAAGAAAAAAAGGAGTCTTCCTGAGGAAGTCCATTAGCCTTTCTGGAATACCATTTTGTGGGAGGAGGAATCAGAAGCCAGCCACCAGCTGACCAGAAGATGATCCACCCTACCCTAAAAAATCACTACATAGTAGTGTTGAAGATCAGAAGCCATGCTCCTGATCCCCAGCTATACAGAGCTCAAGTCTTGTACTAAGCAAAGTTGGCAGTCCTTGACTGAGTGAGGCTCAGCCCTAGAGAGACCTGGTGATTTTTCCTGGGAGATGGTGGTGGATCAAACATCCAATCCAGCTGGGAATGGGCTTCTGATGGACATCCCCCTCCAGAAAAAAAAATCAATGTAATTCTTTGTGAAATTCAAAGTGGGGGGTATTTATACACCCCCTGAACTACTTGAAAGAGGGCAGGGGAGACACTTCTGTCAGCATGGTTAGCTCCACCCATCTCTGAACGTGCCTTTGTATGGAAGGAAATAAGGCTGTTACTTTTCAAAATTATTCAGGAAGATAGTAGAGGAAACAAGACTGTGGGCAATACTACTAATATGTATTATATGTTGCTGTATGTTGTTACCTTGTTCTCATTGCGTTATATTTCTACTTATGTAATAGCATTTCTTGCATTATTTAACATCATGTTTAATACTTATGCCTTGTTCCAGGTATCTTCAATCCTAGTCATATTACTTTGTTTATTAGATGTCCCCTCATCCTATTGATTGTACTGGCATTATGTAATCTGCCTTGAGTCTCAGTGAGAGGCAGACTATAAATAAGATAAATAAAATGTAAGGGAATAGCATGGCAATGACATAGGAGAGGTGCTTGGCTTGAATGAATGAATCTACTACCTTCAGCCTTTTAAGAGCCAGATGATATACAGAGAAATGCTGGTCTTGCAAATTACTTCTTTAAGCAAAAACATTACTTTTAAAATGCCAAGAATTGTGTGGTCAAGGAGTTGAGAGGGATTTTTCCCCCTCTGTAGTTATATCATGAATATTTTGCAATCCAGTATCTACAGTAGTAATTGAAACAGCAACAGAAAAACAAGCTAAAGGGGGAAAAGCCATGTTTAAGCAGCAATCTTGAGTCCTTAATGCTGACAGAAGAGCAACAGAGGACAGTCTGGAGAGAGGACATCCGGACACTCTGAAACTAATAGGCACCTTCATTTTCAGCAGGCATTTCCTTTCCATTCAGGAGGGATTCTGAGTCTACTTTCAAAAATACATTGGAAACCCTCCTGAACAGAAAGAGATGCCTGCTCTTCCACTATGGAAAAAGTGCTCAGTTGAGACCATTTTAAAAGGTACTGGGTGAACTTTACTGAAATGCACCAGTGCCACCCATGCAGCTGGCTAATAGGTACAAGGAACTTATAGCAACTTTGGAGGAGTGGGCTAAACATCTCACCATAGTGCCTGCATAATTCAGTTTAGGAGGCATCCCATGTCTTGTTTAGCAACCTTTGTTTAATAGGTAGTTTGACAGCTCCAAGATTACAGTTCCACACAAGGGCATAAAGCCCTGATTATTGTCAAGGCCATATTTGTCATTTTCTGGACCATTCAGCAAGGTGTGTCTAATTGATTCCTGCACTGTGCACCCTAACAGCTTTACCTGTAGCTTTTCTCCTTTTCAGGTTCTTTCTGCTGGTGCTGCAGACAGTACGGTTCAGTTTATTTTCTATCAACCTATTATTCACCGGTGGAGAGAAACTGATTTCTTTCCTTGTTCTGCTTCATGTGGTGGAGGTAATGCATTACTCATCATTACAGTGTTTCGTGTTGTCCGTTTAGGTGGCACTAATATGTATAAATGTGCACTTGTCCAAGGAAAACAAGTTTTGCTCTTGCTGAGTTACCTGATTTGGAGATACCCATGGGTCATTGTTAAGGAAAACTTGCAAGCTCCAGAGACGTTGGAACAGTTCCCTTTAGGAATTATACCCAGAGACAAATTCCTTGCATTTCCTTTACAATCTGTTCTGCTGAGAGGGGAAATGTATTTCTGTAAAGAAGAACTCCAGAAGGTGGTTCATAGCTTGCTCACATATAAAGATAGTCCCAGTATGGTCAAACACTGATTAATGACTTGCCCCTGTACTTTGATACGGTCAGGTTCTTTCTCCCAGTTTTCTCCTCTGTTTTAAAATCAGGCAGCTCAAGCTAATGCTGTGTGCCAAAAATATAAAAGTTCTTATTTTGAAAACTTCTGTCTTTTTAGGACTAGTTGATATTACATTTCTCTGTTTATGTTTTGAAAGATCTGCATCTTTGTGCTGTCAGAATGCTCAATATGAGTGATGCTTGGATAGCTTGATCAAATTTCTCAAATTTATATCCGGTCATTCTGGTTTAACAAAGATGTAAGATCTTGGGTACTGGATCTTAAGTGTATTAGATCCATGGCACCATCAACGCACTAGAATCTGGGTACAGGGTAATCTGGAGTTTGAGCACTTGAATAAGATTTCAAGAGATAGCCATCCTGGTTTTTATGCGAGGAGTATTGAATATATTTTTCTATGACTATAACTGGTTTTAAAAATCTTAATTGTATGTATTGTTTTATGTTATGTTATGACTTGGTAATATGACTTGTAAGCCGCCCTGAGCCTACGGGGAGGGCGGGATAGAAATATAAATAATAAATAAATAAATAAATAAATAGAACACCTGCATTTTGACCTTTCCTTTATCCCCTAATTTTAAAAAACTTAAATTATTTCATTAAGATGATTGCCGTGATGACTTGCACTTAAAGCCTCAGAGGGAGTTATATAATCCTTGTGGTTAAGGATAGTAGCACTGTCTCTGGAGACAAGAAGGAGCAACTGGTAAATGAAATTAAGTCAAAACAGCTGATACTCCCATATGGGAAATTAGTGGGAAAAGGGGCAGTGGCAGAGGGAATGCACAGAGGGAAGGTTTTTTGAGGGTTTTTTGCAGAATGCAGAGCAGTGCTCCAAAGACATAAATCACCTATAGAAAAAGGATACACGTAGCTCGTGGGATCATCACTTTCTTTATATGTATTTGCAGTTCTTAAACGTTCCTGATTAGTGTGCAAACCAAAATCTAGTGCAATTGTAAAATATGAAGTCTTAAAACATTGTAACCAGCATTAGTATGCACCTCAGTAAAAATACAGAGGCAAGGGGACCAACTTTCTTCTCTCTAGCCATGAAAAGCAAAGTGAAACAAAAATGTTCTGTGCACAACTTCTTTATTTAAAAAAACTGCCACAGATAGCACCGTGTTGTTGTTTTTTAATATGGATTTATATTCATTTTTGACTCTACATTAGAAATAGTCTCCAGCAAACTGAAACGTAACTTTCTACTTTTCTAAGAGGTGGTTTTACATTTTCATTTGGATGACACAGGCATGGTCACAAGAACTTGCTCCTGTCCAAAGATGTGGAACACTGCGATGTTAAAGCTCTAAAACAAGCATGTGATTTGGAGAAAAGATTCCTTAAAACAAAAAGTCATGCTCCTAAGACTTAGAAAAGTTGTTATAAGATATACATGAAAATTTATAGCTTTTTTGACATTACATTTTTGTAGACTGGCAGGCATAAATGCAATTGCTGAGAGGACACTTATTTATTTCAAAAGTAACATTAGAAATGGTCCAATTTTTTGTTGTTACTATTGCTAACCTTTAGATATATCTAAACAATGACTTATGTTTGTGTGCATGCCAAACATAGAGAAGCCACAGTTTTCTAATCCATTGGGAAGTTTGCACCTTCTGTTGGAAGGAAAACCATTTGAAGGGATGTTGTGCAACAGAGAAACAGTGATGGAGAAAGACTTGAGTGCCATTTTCTACTTCTCCTACTTAACTTTCTTCTGAGGTTGTTTTTCATTCAGATAGTGGTACAACAGCCCATTAGAGATCTTTAACTAGGGTTGCCAGTTCTGAGTTGAGAGATACCTGGGGATTGGGGGGTGGACCCTGGGGAAGGCAGGATTTGGGGAGGGGAGGGACTTCAATTGGGTATAATGCTATATAGTCCACCTTCCAAAGTGGCCATTTTCTCCAGGTGAACTGATTTCTGTTGCCTGGAGTTCTGTTGTAACAGGAGGTTACCTCCACCCACCAGCTAGAGGCTGGCAACTGTATCTTTAACCAATATACCAACAGATGTCTACAGTAAAATCATGCAATCCAAAAACCCAGTTCTAAGCCACAGACCATGCAGATAGGGTTGCCAAGTGTAAAGTACTTACCGTCGGGGGAGCCTTGCCGGGCTCTGGGAGCCGTCCCTGGATCTGTGCGCGTGCACGCTTTGTGCGCGCGCACCACCAGCACATCACCGGACGTGACGTGTGATGTTGATCACACTGAGGGTGTGGCCCTGATTGTCGGAGGGAAAACCCCCGGGGCCCGATTCCACGGCAGCGGAAATTGGGTCTCCAAAGCAGGGGTTTATCCACCACCCACCCCCACTTGGCAGCCCTACATGCAGAAGAATGAAGTAAAAAATCCTGGGGTTGTAGAAGAAACTGTGCCATTTCAGTCAGTATCACAAGTTCAAAGTGGTACAGTTTGTCCTGTTGCCAGTGTAGATCAGGATTTAATATATCTGCAAGTAACTCTACTACAAACTATAGCATTCTAAGGACATGTAGTTTTGCCAGTGCAAAAAATCCAAATACAATCTGCCTGGAACACTTCTTTTGTATATAAGTTGAGCGTATGCATACCAATGCAGTGTTGCCTGGTTGTACTTGCTTCTTTTTTTTTAACAGTCTGGATATTTTTTAGGTTATCAGCTGACTTCTGCTGAGTGCTATGATCTGAGAAGCAGTCGGGTGGTGGCTGATCAGTATTGCCACTACTACCCTGAAAACATCAAGCCAAAACCCAAGCTTCAGGAGTGCAACCAGGACCCTTGTCCTGCAAGGTAAGTCACTTTATCATTTTGAGACAAGATTTGTACTGAACAAAGTCAAAGATGTTAATTATGTTACTGCTTCTTGTGTTGAGAGCACTGCAGATACATCTGGAACCTGTCTAGGTGGTCGATAGATCAAGGTGGTCAGCCATGTTGGTCTGAAGCAACAGAACAAAATTAGAGTCCAGTGGCACCTTTAAGACCAACAAAGTTTTATTCAAGGTGTGAGCTTTCGTGTGCATGCACACTTTTGTCTGATGAAGTGTGCGTGTACACGGAAGCTGACACCTTGAATAAAACTTTGATGGTCTTAAAGGTGCCACTGGACTCTAACTTTGTTCTAGGAGAATAAGATGTTACAATTGTATCATGTCTAGATTTCTTCCTGCAATTAGGTGTCATCAAGGAAGTCATAAATAATTGCATTTGTCAAAAATGCAAGGGGCATGACTTACTAATAAACATACGATTGTAAGTTTTTGGGGGTAGGGAATGTTAACAACAGTAAACAGAGGGTATATCCCACTCATAGTATTTTTGGTTGTTTTATTTTCATATTTTGAAAAGCAATTTGTACATTCTTCCAAAAATTAAATATTGATCAGAGCTTAATTGCTCCCATTTGACCCTTGGTTCAGTATCCCTCACTCCCTCTGCTAGAAGTCAATTGTCAAAACTGGGGCAGATCAGAGCTAGGGGAACAGGGGTATGAAGGAAAACGGCATGGTGGAGGGGATAGAAAAGGGCAGGGTGAAAAGGTCATGGAGATGATCAGATCCTGTCTTTCACAGGTCGTATATACCCAAGAACTCATTCTACAAGCAGTGTAGCAGAGAACAGGTTAAATCAAACATAAGAACTGGCCCATCCAGGGCTCTCATGTGGCCCGCATGCAACTAGTGGAAGGGAAGGAACAGGAGACTGCTGGGGAGGAGTGGGCAGAACCACTCTGATTGTAACTTCAGCATGGTGGAACAACCTAGTCTGCAGGAGTCAAGCAGTGTGGGAGTGTCTGCCCAGTGCTGCACCGCTGGGTCTCCAGTCTGCCCATGTGGGTTTCCTTTGCCCCCTCCTTCCCAGCCCATGGGGCCTTGCACTGAGGATACACCAACCCGGAGCTTATCAGCTGCTTTCCTTTATACAGTTTATATCTTTGGTAAAAATGGAATTACATTTATGGCACACATAGCCCGGCCCAAAGACACATTTATGTCAGATCTGGCTCTCGTAACAAATGCTGTGAACACAGTTAGGCACAGACGGTAGAACAAAGGGCAGAATTTACTGAGCATAGCACCAACTTGGCTAGTGACCCTACTGTCTCCTGCCTGTGACCCCCATGAACTCCCTGGAGTCGAGAACTACCATCTTCCTCTGTTTTCTTTACATATGAATGGGTAGCTACTGTTTCTTCCTCCTGCTAATAAAGGGGGGGGATGATTTGCATGAAATTAACAATTTTTAGAGATCTTTGCTACATGATCCTCATTATTGATCTCAGCTTACGTGAGGGTACTCAGATTCTCCTTCATCACAGACTTCTTGTGTTTTGCCTTTCATTGGAGGGACATGCTTGTTTCATCACTGCTTTTGTCCCTCTCCTGTCTGCAGCAGCTCTGCCTGCCTGCCTGCTGCCAGAGGGAGAAAATGCAAGAAATATGCAGGTGTGATGCCATGCCTATTGCAAGAGTGGGGGAGGTTGCATGGCTTGCCACTGCCAATCTTCCTCTTCCAGTCTGCAGACTAAGCAAGCTGTCTGTTGGGGGTAGGGACTTTTTGATATTTTGATTGGTTTTGTTACATTACCTATGGCTTGGATCATTTTAAAAATTCTTTATTATCTTAATAAGCTTCCCAACAAGTGGAAGTGATGAAGGCAAATCACATGCCTTTTTAAAATACAAAACACCTCCCCGTGCATAAAAAACCATAGCACAACAGGGAGAGGATTTCTAGGCTGGCTGCCTTCTGCATATGCTCATATTTATTTGTAGGGGAAACATTCAGATAATTGATTCTCCCAACCCTTGAAAGGCATGTATCATTCACAAAAGTATGGACTGCATTGTGCCATGCTGTTTTGCTGAGGTGTATGGAGTGGATCTTCAATGAGAGATGAGAGAAATGAAGGGGCACGCACATCAAGATATTCTGTCGCAGCTCTCCAATTCTCTAGCAGGATTTCTCCAAGGTGAAGACCACCACCCATTTTGTATCTGATGAAGTGAGCTTTGCCTCACAAAAACTTATGCTCTGGAAACTTTTTGTAGTCTTTAAGGCGCTACTAATTCGAATTTTGTTCCACCCCAATAATGGTGCTATAAAGGACCAGGAGAACAATTTGTTCCCATATCTGCCTTTGTATCCTTATATCCTAATAAAATAAGATGAGTGGTAGAACAGCCCCACTGGCCCACAGGCCCTGACAATGTCTCTGCCTGACAATGTGCCGTTCTCCTGGCTTTCCCAGCCCACAGAGGGTTTTGCTCTCTCTTTTTTGGTACATCTACTGCCATCACCTGGCCTTTGTAGGAATTACCCACTGAGAGGACAAGGGCTCCAAGCTTCCCTCCTCTGCCTTCCCATTCTGAGGCCCTGCCTCATGCCGGCATATCCTGGTACCCAGTGTCTGGTTACCATAGGGACAGCTTACTGCACTTGTGCACCACTGGGAGATTAGCAGCTTGCTAGCTGACTGCCACCTTCTCCTGGTGCCTGTTTTAAATAGTTTGTTCAAATGGTGGAGATCTGTGTGGTACAGAGAACCATTGCTAGCGTTAAAAATTATAAAATGCTCATTAAAAAGAAAATCCGATGTGGAATGTATAGTATAGCCCAATCTCATCAGATATCAGAAGCTAAGCAGGGTCAGTACTTGGATGGGAGACCACCAAGGAAGACCGTGCTGAGGAAGGCAATGGCAAACCACCTTTGCTTAATACTTGCCTTAAACACCAAATTCCTCTGTCCATCACTCTGTATATGCCCCAGCTGAACTTCTTCTAAGATAGGCCTTTGAATTTAGAAGTTACAGTGTTTTAAAATCTTCCATTACCTTGGAGTCTTTGTTCAAGCCTGCAGCCCTCCACATGGCAATGGTGGCCAGCAGGATCCCAGGTGTAACAATTACTTCCTCCTAGATGGAATCAGCCAAAAGAGGACTTCCATCTCTATACCAATAGGTTTTATTATCTCTTTGAGCCCCTGTGGGGCTCAAAGAAGCCTTTCCTGAAGTCTCAAGGAAGAGACTTTCTAGCATTTTAAACCTTCAAAATTTCTCTTCCCTGCTAGTTGTCAATGTTTTCTCTGCAGCCTGTGTTGCTTGTGCATTCTGGGTTGTATCGCCATACCAGCTATGCTTTCTGGCCTGCTGGGTCAACAAAAGCAAGGAGTTATCAAAGATCATATGTAGCTGGCATGCCACATAGAGACCAGGGTCTACAAGTTGTTCCTGCTGGAATTATCTCATGTGAGCAAGAATCTAGCCCATAAACATCCAAATTGCAGTGTACCATAGGCAGAGAGGAGGACAGACTATGGTTCAACACATAGGCAGGATAAAGGTGCTTAGATATTTCTTTTTGTCATTAATTTTAAAATGTTTACCTTTCTTGACATTTATTATGTTAAAGTTCACACATGCCATTTGTTTCTGGGAATTTATCTTAAAGCTATTTTCCAGATTGGCTTTCTATATAATCTGACATTACATATGCATAACTGTTAAGACAGGTGGCTGCATGGTACATGCAAATCAAAAGCAAGAGAAAAATAACTTCTGGGCAGATGTCAGGAAGTAATTTTTTATCTCTCTACAAGACAGATCTAGGTGAGGCTGTTGACATAAAGATCCCAAAAGGCAGGAAAGCTGTTTGGATATCCAGCCTCTGCTGCCTCAGCATACAGGGACTCTTAGAATGGAATTGGCTTTCTGGAATTATCTCTGCAGCATAGGAGATTGTTGATTACTGCTGTTGGCTTTTTAAAAGATAATGTGAAAAGACTGGCAAATGACAACGAGGCTGTCATCTTCAGCAGTACCCCGTTGTTTTGTGAATCCTTTACATTTATTTCTATATTGATTTAATTTTTAAAATATGTTTTAACAGAACTAAGAGTACAGATAGGAAGGCATCTGTTCCCCTGCCCCAAAGCTCTCTGTCACCTCTACTTGATCTATTCCTATAGACAAAACATTCCAAACATATGATGTTCCATATATGAAATACTGTATGATGTAGCAGTTGCCCAAATCAGCAAAAAGGTGGCAGAGCAGTTTTTAAACTGAATATTGGGGGAAAGCCGACAGGAGATTAAAAATCTCCGGTTCGGGATGGCTCATCTCGAAGAGATGAGGGGGTAGCTGTTACTTTTCTACAAGGAGGTGGATTGGAATTGTCCACTGAGACTATAGCTAGTGATATGGACTGCCTGACAAGGTCTAGAGAGAGCAAGAGGAAGGTTGCGGGCTTAACATGTATGGGAAATTATATGTGTTTCTATACAAATGCTAGAAGTGTCCAAGGTAAAATTGGGGAGTTGGAGTGCTTGGTGTTGGGGGGGGGAATAGACAGAGTGAGTATAAATGGGAAATTTTCACAGTGGAGAATGGTAAGCAGTGGGGTATCACAGGGATCAGTACTCGGTCCAATGCTTTTTAACTTGTTCATTAATTATTTGGAGTTGGGAGTAAGCAGTGAAGTGGCTAAATTTGTGGATGATACAAAGTTGTTCATGGTGGTGAAAACCAGGGAGGATTGTAAGGCACTCTAAAGGGATCTGTCGAGGATGGGTGAGTGGGCGTTAACGTGGCAAATACGATTCAGTGTGGCCAAGTGCAAACTGATGCACATTGGAGCCAAAAATCCTAACTATAAATACCTGTTGAAGGGGTCCGAACTGGCAGGGACTGACCAAGAGGGAGAGATCTTGGAGTCATAGTAGATAACTCACTGAAATTGTCGAGACAGTGTGTGACTGCAGTAAAAAAGGCCAATGCTGTGCTAGGGATTATTAGGAAGGGAATTGAAAACAGATCAGCCAATATCATAATGCCCCTATATAAATCAATGGTGCAACCTCATTTGGAATACTGTGTACAGTTCTGGTCACCACACCTTAAAAATGATATTATAGCTTTGGGAAAAGTGCAGAAAAGGGTAACTAGAATGATAAAAGGGTTGGAACACTTTCCCTATGAAGAAAGGTTAAAGCACTTGGGGCTCTTTCGCTTGGAGAAATGACGGCTGAGGGGTGACGTGATCGAGGTTTATAAAATTATACATTGGATAGAGCAGGTAGAGAAAGAGGTACTTTTCTCCCTTTCTCACAATACAAGAACTTGTGGGCACTCAATGAAATTGCTGAGCGGTCGGGTTAGAACAGATAAAAGGAAGTACCTCTTCACCCAAAGCGTGATGAACACATGGAATTCACTGACACAGGAGGTGGTGGTGGCTACAAGCATGGACGGCTTCAAGAGGGAATTAGATAAACATATGGAGCAGAGGTCCATCAGTGGCTATTAGCCACACGGTATAGATAGGGACTCTGGGGCAAGTGATGCTCTGTATTCTTGGTGCTGGGGGGGCAACTGTGGAGGGCTTCTAGTGTCCTGCCCCCACTGCTGGACCTCCTGATGGCGCCTGGTTGGCCACTGTGTGACAGAGTGTTGGACTGGATGGGCCATTGGCCTGATCCAACATTGGCTTCTCCTATGTTCTTATGTTCTTAGGGCCATTAGCCTATAACTTTTAAAGAGGACAAATTCACCACAGTTATTATTTAGTAGGGTGCAAACAAAGCTCTATTTTATAAATTAGGGTCCACATCAGTAGCATACAGTTTTGAGTAGAGGAGTAGCAAGAAGGAAATGGTTGATTAGCCTATTCCCAGTTGGCTGTCTCTTAAATTTAAAAACACCCCCTACCACCAGCTACTACCCTCATGGGGGTGGAGTCTTTTGTCAAGAACGAAGGGAGAAAGACTCTGTATTAGTCAATATTATGAATAAGAAGTTGAATGTGAATAAAGTTGGAATAGAGTATTCATAGGATGTTTTCTTAACTAATTAGAAGTTAACTAGTTAATTACAGAATGGCAGTTTATGCAACGAATTTCTAGCTGACTTCCTCTTATTCTGTCATCATGTCCCTGAAAAGTATTTAGATAACAATTATGAGGCAAATACAATAGTAGATCTGTATTCCTGTTTTTACTCTATTCATGATCGGAACACCAGTGAGATAAGTATCTTGGCACTATTTTTACAAGAAATCCCAAGCTGGAAGACTAAACGAATTCTTGCCATATGTGGATCCTTGGCACAGTCTGCAGAGAAAAAGTATAACACTTCCCTGTATTTAGTTACCTTATCAGTGCAACAGCAAAACTTCCTAATGTGACCTAAATATTTAGATGGCTTCTCAGTAATTAAGCTGCAGATCTCAATGACGGAGACAGTAGGACAGCGCACTTCATTTCTGTACAGCAGTGTCAGAAAGGAGGAAAGCTTGCAGTGGCAGGGGGGGGGGGGGGGGGGTGGGGAACCAATCATCAGATCAACAAAATGGGTGAACCTGAAAATGAGATAAAGAAAAAGAGTTTTACCTACCTATAGAAGTTCTCTAGATTGCTTGAGATGTCTTGTGTGCAATATATTCTGCATCAGAAGCTACAGTCCATAATAATGTCCTAAATTAGGATACCTTGAGTGTCCTCTTAAAATGCCTTAGGTAATTGAGATGCCAAGCATGTATACTCAGAATTGCCCCAATGAGTTCACGAACCCCTGCTACTTCTTTACTGTGAGGCAGATTTTCCTGCCAAATCACTGTTCCCCACTCTGACTGAGCAGCTTCTTAGTAGTATATTTGAATTATGGAATTATAACTTTCTGTATGTCCTGCCCTGTGAAAGAGAAGTTATTTGGCTTTTGCCCAGGCCAGAGATTTATTGTAACTCAGCAGGAGCACTTTTATAAATCCCTTTGGAAATGTCCCTTGACACAGAGTTCAAACAGAAAGGTTGATTTTATTGAACAGGCACAGTTGAGTTAGGAATAGGGCAGAGGACACAAAGCTGAGATAAATTTTGTTGTTTATACAGATTATAATATTTTGAACAGGTTACAGAGTATAGTTGAAGCTTATATTCTTAGAGACTCAGTTCTTAACTGTGAGAGGTTTATTTGTCTTGGAGATTTCTTTCACCAACAATGTGTCCTAATAAAGTTTCATATAACTATCTGAGTTTCCTGGAAGTTAGTACTTTCTTCCTGTATTTAAATACTTCCTCTGTAGGGTTATAACTCTCCCTTTTTTCCTCTTGAGGAGTCTAAGACCATTTCCCTTGTCACACAAACCAAGGGTCCCTTTTGAGTTAAACCCTCTGAATAACTAGGTAAGAAATATCCTCCTCTTTCTAGGAGCAATAATCCTTTTTTCTAGCCTGGCAGTTTTCAACCTCCTGTCCAATCTCTTATGTGAAACCTAAACCACAGTTCTGGAGACTGTGAATAAAAGGAATTCAGCTAGGGCCTACACTTAGACTTTTAAGTTCTGACTTCTGAACTTTTCCTCAAATGTGTTGGTACACAGTAAGGGCCAGAAGTTGTGCCCCTTTACTTCTCAAGTGATTTGTCTGTTTCCTTTAGACTGACATGCACACTCCTCCTGACTGGCAACTGCTAAGCCAAAGTCCAAATGATAACTGACTTCCTCTGAGCAGACTGACAAGACTTTTAAAAAACTCTTGTCAGCTGGCACCGACCAATCAGAGAGAGGGGGGTGCATGCAGGCAGCAGCCTGTCAATCAAACTGCTTTACAGTGAGGCATTAACCCAAATCTTCCAGCTCTCTGCTTTTGATGCAGTAAGCATCCTGGTTTTGGAGGTCAGTTTGTCACGTGGCACTTACCAGGGGTGGTTCTAGGTTTTATGCCCACTTATGTGCCCCCTCTTCTTGTCCACCCACTTGCCTGTCCTCATCTGCCTATGCATCTTTCTCCAGCCCTCATGCAAGATCTCCTACCACCTGCAATCACAGCTGCCCACATTGCCTACAAGCTCCTTTCCCAGTGGTTCTGGGTACAGCTGACACTGCCACGAACACTAGGAGAACTACTGCTGTGTGTACCACCCACTTGTCTTTCCCTGGCAGCATATGCAGCTGGGAGCTTGGGTGACAAAGCACTTGCAAGCAGGCAGGGGAAGGACATGAGTGTGGGTATCAGAGTAGATGTGTGGGCAGGAGAGAGTTAGCTGCAGTGGAGCCCACCAGAAATCCTGGACCCTGGCAGCTGCCGTACTTCAGGGTGCTGAGAGTGAAAGACTTTTGCACTGTCTCTTGCCTCAGCCTTCAGAGGGGGGCTAAACATAGAGTGATAGAGAGGTCAGGCCTGATCACCCTTTCCTTTCTCCTCTGATGCTATCCCTTTGATATGAAGATTGCTACTCTCAGAGTAAACTTCCTTAATTCATCTTTGACTCCTTCTCTCGCACACACTTTGCCAGGACTTTCCATCTTAGTATCATGGATGCAGGACCTGTTTTCCTGCATCCCTATCCCTCTAGCTTGTTAGACTAGATTAGAAATCTATCTCTACTTTATACTGTCTAGAAATGGAGTTCCCATAATAATAATAATGAACTCTTATTAGTTTGATATAGCAAAAGAGACTTTGTGTAACTCTGTTCTTATCAGCGCATACACACAGAGACTAGAGAAGCATTTATAGGCCTTGAGCACTCTGCTAACTCTAAGGATACACAAATCCTGTCACAGGGTGTGGTGACATCAGCCTTGGGACTTACATCCTAGTAAGTGCATGAACAATTGAGCCTTGGAAGCTGCTGTTATTTTTTTCTAACCTAGTTTGAGGTTTTGCCTCTATCCCCTACCAGTTGTTTCATCTCAGTTTCTTGCTTTCCTACTCCAATTGTTCCCCTCACAACCACTTGCCTCCTAAGTGCTGCTCCCCAGGTAGAGTTCAAAGCCATATTTCTATCACAAACTCTGGTTAAGAACCCAGCAGGTGGGAAAGCAACTTAGATGGCGTTAAAGGGGAAAATCAGTGAGCTGGTGGGAAAAGTTAAAAATCCCCTTTCTCTGGTTCTCCACTTCAAATTGTCCCTCCCAGCTCAGCTCTGTGGTCTCTGTTAGAGTGTAAGGTGCCTATCCAAGTTTATAGGATGATCATGCTTGCATATGCATCATTTTATTTGTTCTCTCTAGTCATATTCTGTGAATTGACTCTAGTCATACTCAGGGGACTGATAAAGTTAATCTATGTATGTGAGGCCAGAAAGAATCATTTTTGTCTTTCAGATGTGTGGATGGAAAGTTGAAAATGAAAAGGCATTTGAAATAAAAGCACAAGATTAGTTTGCTAGGACAAGCAGAGACAGGGTGGGTTATTTAATAAGGTGTCATTCAAAGTGTTAAAAGGTATGTTTGGTTAAATAACTTCAGGATAAAGGATATAATTAATGCAAAAGACTGATGATTTCCTTATCATAAGCACCCTTACAGGCGCCTGACTGTAGCCTGTAGTGTGTGAAAAGAGCCTATTCAGATCAGAGCCTGGAAATGAGTCAAAGTGAATTAGTTAAAGCAACATTAGAGTTTAATCTGGGGACTGGCTGATCTGTGGTGACTGTTTAGAGCAAGCTCGGAAATAGGCACAAACCTGGCTGCCTGTGATGAGGAACTAATGCCTCCAGGTAACCAGGAAGAGAAACTTTACAATAATTAGGTCTTTAATGCCTGAAATGGGTACGGAACCATAATGATTTATCTAGGCTCAATATTTGGGATATTAATGAGAGCTGTACAGTGCAATCCTAAACAGAGTCAAATCCTTCTAACTTCAATGAAGTCAATGGGTTTAGAAGGGTGCAGTAGTGAAGGCACTCTCACACAAATGTTTTTGTCAGTAACTGGCACACTTAGAGTTTTCCCTTCAGATGGCTGTGGCCCCGACCCCAGCATGCCCGGCGTCAGCACGTCACATCCGGCTGACGTGCACGCTGGGGTGGGGTTTCCCCTGGGGCCCGATTCCGTGGCGGTGGTGGAAATGGGGCCTCCAAAGCGGGGGGAAATCCACCTCCCGGGGGGGACTTGGCAGCCCTACTCATTACCAATGCTGATATCTTCACACCTACTTCCCCTCTGCATATCACACCTAATCCAATCATGCATGCTGTTGCCATTCAGCATCTGAAATAATCTTTATAAAGTCTATATCTCCGATACCTTGTGTTACATTTTATGGCACACATGGCCTGGCCTGACAAAGTGACCTTTATGTCAGATCCAGCCCTCATAACAAATGAGTTCGACACCTTGGTGCTAGAGAGTTATTAGGAAGACAGATCTCTGGAGACAGGAAAAGCTGAACAGGGAGAGAGATTTGATAACATTCCTTGCAACAGGAAGAGAAGGTCTCTTGTGGCTGGATCCATCAGGTTTTTGGTTGTATCTTTGCATGCTTTTGGGTAATAACTAAGGTTTTTTATATCCAGAACATATCAGTCCTTGAATATGTTTGGTGTCTGTTGGAAAAGAAAGTATAGTCCTTAACCCTGGCTGTCTCCACCCACTTTCAATGTAACAACAGTCAGACTGCAAAGCCTCTGTTGGGCCCAACATATTTGCTGGGCTCCAATTTACATCTAGGGGGAAATTGTGTCTCTATTTTATTTTACTTGGGTCTATAAATCCTTGATTGAGAACAGTTGTTTTTATGATATCGGGGGTGGTGGTGGCTGCTTCAACCAGTCCAAAACTCTTCTTTAAATTTCCATTTCATTTTTAAATGGTAAGCCCATCTGCATGAACGAGATTGGGGGGGGACACATACAGCTCAGAGGCCTTTTAAAATTTCCTTTTGCCCTGTGTGCAGCCCAGAAATAACATTGACAAGAAATGTGCACTCTGTACATGCTCATGCTCTTCATTTTGCTGTTACTTAAAATGGTGTGGTACTGTTTCAAAGGGACAACTAACTGGGATGTATAAAAGGAATGACAGGATTGCCCATTGGAAACAATGGGAGAGGCTTGAAGGCCCATTGGAGATAATGGGAGGAATGCCAATTGACTTGCATGGGATCCACTAAAATACATTGCAGCACAAAAAAAGTTGCAAAGAAAATGTGGAGTGGTTTTTCCATTAAGATCTTTGGGCCCAGATAGGCTACTCTGGAACTGGAATGACAGCCCCCAGAGTGGAAAGACAGTCCCTGGGAATAGAATCTGTGCTCTGGCACTAGACTGACAGCCCCCCAGAGTGGAATGATGATCCCTAGCAATAGAATCTGTGTTGTGGGACTGGAATGACAGGTCACAGTAGAATGAGAGGACAGCCCCTGGGAATAGGCTCAGTGCTCTGGGACTGGAATGAGAGGTTGCAAAGTGGAATGACAGCCCCTGAGTATAGGCTCAGTGCCCTGGGACTTGTACTTGTACTCATGTGTAGGATATGAGTTTGAAGTGAGAAGAAGATTGCTGCTACTCTGAACTCTGTACATTGCTCAGAAATTGAGTGCACAGGAACTGTTTGGTATTCTGGCTCAAAGACTTTAGCCATGCATTTACCAAATAAAGGCATCTGAGATGCCATAATTTAGTAAATTTCAGTACAAAGTCACCCATATGAATAAGGCAGAAACAAGACTCCTGTAAATGAATGTCCAGGAAAACTGTTAAAATGTTCCCCTACAGGCTTTTCTGTGTTGCCCTCCTTACTTTCAAATTTGTGATCATTTGTTTGTCTTATGCACATGGTATGTATATTTGCAGATCTTAAAGTGACTATTATAAAAGTGAATTTACATAAAGGACACAGCAGGAGACTGCTGAGATACCACTATAACCATTGGACAACTCCCACCTTTTCCTGGGTTTAGGCCAGCCCAGGGGGGTTCCCAAGGGTTCCCAGGCCCCCTAAATTTCTGGGGAACCCCTTCCTAAATCCCACATGGCTCTACCTCCATAGATAGTGACAATGGCCTGTGATGTCACTGGCTCCTCCCTATGATATCACTGGGCCTCGGTTCTTTTAAGAAATGCTAATATAACAATGCCTCTGTCCCAGCCCCAGCCCCCCTCCCCCGGGAAACTGGAAAGTCCCTTGTGTTAAACGTCTTCATTATGCTGTACAATAATTTACTGCTCACCCTCTAACTATATGTATGGACTTGTAATTTCCATATTTGTTTCTGTCTCTGTCTTGACTCTAATTGGCTTTTCTGGCAACTAAACTCCCACCACCACCCTCTCTCTTTCTATATATAGTGGTTGAGGAAATTCTGTTTCACTGTATCTGAAGAAGTGTGCTAGCACGCGAAACCTTCAATAAAACTTTGTTGGTCTCAAAGGTGCCACTAGACTCAAACTTTGTTCTATCTTTTTCAGTGTTTTTCATGTATCACATTTCCTAGCTTGACATTTGAAATTTAGAGGACAGTGAGACTGGAGCACTGGAAATGAAGTACTTTCTGCTTGTGATTACTAGTATATCAAATAACACTTTTTTGTCCCTTACACACACACACATGCTGCACATTCATTCATTCATACATACATTCCTTTTCAGCTTTACTTTAACTTCTAGGAACTTAATTCAGCTCTAGATATATCAGGTTGCATTATGATAATTATGTTAATTTAGAAAAACAACTGCAAATGAAATGATGAATGTGCAGTCTCTGGCTCCAAATGAACTCCTTATATTTTGGTGTTTTAGATTTGTATCAGCATGTGTAGAATGACTTAATAATCTATTTAATGCTATTTTTGTATAATGTAATCATTTAGTGTTTATTTTATTGTGTGTACCTTCTACTCAGAGGGTTGGCATTATTGTTCCTAACAGTGATGGATACAAACAGATCATGCCCTATGACCTCTACCATCCGCTTCCTAGGTACGTAAACCAAATACTCCATTTAACAAATGTACTATAATAGGGTAAACTATACAGAAGGGTAGCTATGTCGGCCTGCAGTAGAAGAGGTAGATTTGAGTCCAGCGGCATCTTAGAGACCAATAAGATTTTCACGGTATGAAGCTCATATCCTGAATATCTCCAAGGTAGCTTTGACTTTCAGTATCGTATACCCTGAAAATTTTGAAGAGAGCTTTGACTCTTGAAAGCTTATACCTTAAAAATCTTGTTGGTTTCTAAGATGCTACTGGAGTTCTAGCAAATGTGCTATAGGTTCTTATCAAATCAAATGTGTTTGGGGGTGATCAGGACTCTGCCGATGCCAGTCATCCACACACCACTCGCTCTACTTAGGCCTTTTTTTCTGCATGGCTTTTTGCTCCCCCCCCCATGTAATTAAAAAAAGTAGAAACTAAATTTTAGTTGTCCTGACTACTCATACAGAGTATGGATCACTAAAAACTAAGTACTTTGTCACTGGAATGGCCAGTTGACACGGTACACATTTGGTAGATAGTAGATCTCCTGCCAACCTAGCAGTTCGAAAGCAAGACATTGCAAGTAGATAAATAGGTACCACTTCGGTGGGAAGGTAACAGCGTTCCGTGCCCCTTGGTGTTTAGTCATGCCGGCCACATGACCACGGAAACGTCTTCGGACAGCGCTGGCTCTTCAGCTTTGAAACGGAGATGAGCACCGCAACCCTAGAGTCGGACTCGACTGGCTTTCGAGCAAGGAAACCTTTACCTTTACCTTTTAGATCTAGTTAGGATCTGATCTGTCTCACAGTGGCTTTTATAAACAGTTTATTATGGCAGTGCATTCCAGGGGGGGAAATTGTAATGATAATGTCTCTGTGTTCCCCCAGTTAGTCGGGGAGGTGTTATGGTCAAAAGCCTCAAAATCATGGTGTCAAAATATACAGTGGAATTGATTATGTAATTAGTAAGGCAGGATAAAAAAAACCCTGGCAATTCCAGTTTTAACATGAAAGTTTGGTTTATTGAAGTATTTTTAATTACTAATTGGGCCAATAAAAGGCGTTGTCTCAGTTTATGTTTCTCAACAGTTTTTGGCATTCTTCTACAGCATTATACATGAAATGTAATAAATATATATAAACTGTAAATTAATAATACATAACTCTAGGTGAAAGCTTTTGTTTTGTTTTTGTTTGTTTAAGGGCCCTACTTTGCAATTACGTTCAAAAAGAAGCAACTTTATGTTAATTGGTTTGGCTTCAGTTTTGTTATCTGTACAAGTACTTTTTTTCTCTTCATTTTGTTAGAGACAAATTGTGAACTCAAACACTAAAGCAGTCATTCATTTTAAAATATGATTTGATTGCAGCTATGTGTGTGTTGTTAAGGCATATATTAGTCCCCTATTTGGCTACAATAACTGTTAAGCATGTAGGGATACACAGATTATACATTTATTGTTGGAATGTGAATTGATTCCAAATACAAAAAAAACACACTCAAAAGCTGGTACACTGGGAGCATCCAAAGAAGCACAGGAGTATAGGAACAGGTTCTTTCTTAGAATATCTTTTTACCACTTTTCTCCCCAAGGGGACCGAAAGTGGCTTACAACAGTACAAGGGCAATCAAAGTACAATACAAATGGAATATCCAGCTGTATCTTGGGTTAGTCCTGAATTTAGTGGGCCAGCTTGTTCAAGAGCACAAGCCATAGGCCAAAGCTCTTTTGTGCTTGCCCTTTCCTTCAGCTTGGACCTCTGGCCATGCTCAGTTTTTACACCTGCAGACAGGAAGCAGGAAGTGCAATCTAAAGCACAGTTTAAATGGGGCAGCTGGCAGCAGTGTTCCTTCCGATCTGCTCTCCCTTCTCCTTTTGTCTTGTAAGAACCATTTGCAGTGTTGTAGTTCTTCTGCTGCAGCATGGTGCCATGGTTAGAGTGTTGGACTAGGATCTGGGAGACCCAGGTTGAAATCTTCACTCTGCCATGGAAGCTTGCTGGGTGACCTTGAGCCAGTCACACACTCTCAGCCTAACCTTCCTCACAGGGGAAGGATAAAATATAGATGTTGTAAGGATAAAATATAAATGATGAGAGGTAAGCTGCTTTGGTCTCCATTGGGTATAAATGAAATAAATACATTTTCAGTTTATTTAATTAGCATAATTGATAAAAAGACTGCAGATGCCACAGAATCATTCAACCTATTTTTGTAAGTTCGTTTAGTTAGTGACCCATCTCTAACAGTAGTAGGCAGTATTCTAGTGGACATCCAGATCTGAGACGTGGAGTTTGGTTAAGTCACAAGCCACTTACTTCCAAACAGTAAGGGCTGTTTCACACATTTGGTGGTAGCAGACCCAGATTTTGCACTAAGCATGCTTTCCTCAGAGATCCACAGCTGATCCTGGTGGTCTCACAAGTATGTGATACATGCATTTGCCCAATACAGTTCAGTCTTAACGTGCCTGGAACCACAGTTGTCACTTCTCTTGTCAGGATCTTGTTGAATGTATGGTCTTACAGTAAATGATAAAATCTTTTTACTTACCTTGTCAGATTTGATTCCCCCCTCCCCAAATAGTTCAATCAGTACCCATTAAAATAATACTTAAGTTTGCAATTGATTTAAAAGGAAAACAGGTCAAATCTAAATGCCACCCTAACAGGAAAAGAATTGGATTTTCCCAGCAGTGATAACCAACAATTTGAATCTTGGACAAATGTTATATTTATTTATTAAATTGGATTTACTAGGCTGCCCTTCCCTACAAGTAGGGCTCAGGGCATCTTACAACAGGATAATATACAACCTCAGATTAAAATAAATTAAAACAAGTCAACAAATACCTATACATAAAACAACATTATCAAAGTGGCAGAAATACAGCATATATAAGATGGCGGGGAAAACTCCTGTACCTCAGCCTCCCTGGGGGGAGGGGTTACAAGAGATATCCCTGACATAGAAATTATTCCTTGGAAAAGTTGCCTAAATCTTGTTGAACAAGTGAGCAAAAAGTGTTCACTTGTGGTATAAACTGAACTGCTAGAGAGGCGCACCCAAAGGTAGAGATTGTGTGAGAGGACAAATAGTCAGAGAGAGAGAGAGGTGAAGAGACTATGTTCTGGAACATTATTTTGAAGAAACCTGTAAGAACAGGAAAAGGTATTTTTGTTGCATTAAGAATTCTATAAAAGTGTAATGGTGACTGGCAGAGTCAAAAGTCTTAAACTGGTAACAAGTTTGAGACCGAATTATTTAAATGAGCAGATATCAAATAAAAATGGGAATTTTTCTCCCCTTCACACAAGGCATATTTTCAGTAATTATAAATTTAAAAGGTACTTTGCTTGGGTAACTTATATAATTCTGTTGTAAAGTCCTTCTGAATTTCCTTTTAGGATAAATATTGCCGGATTCCAGAAATCAGAGAATAGAAGGGTTAAGAAAATGTCCTGTTTTTCAAAATCTGATATTCATGAGATATGTTTCCTCTATATCCATGGCCTAGTTTCAGGTTGAGGTGGTGATAACTAAGTACTGGCATAATTTATTCTTTCATTTATCCAGTAAAATTCATAATCCTGTAAAGGCCCTTTCATTTAAAATTTATCACCAGTCTATATTCATAGCGTTTTTAATCTTGTTATAGTACTGTTAACTAGCATTTAATATCATACAGGAGCTATCACTTCTGAAAGTAAATTGTTTGGCAGCAGACAAGAGGGCTTGTCCCAGAGTGGTTCTAGTGAATGGCACGATTGTGCTTTTGCTGCTGTTATTGGGGAAATGCCAATCTGTGAGGAGATGGACGCTGGAAGGTGGCTCAGATACTGTGCCTTTTCCCTGACAGTTGTCTTGTTTTGCAGGTGGGAAAGCACTCCATGGACTGCCTGCTCCTCCTCTTGTGGAGGAGGCATTCAGAGCCGCACAGTCTCTTGTGTGGAAGAGGACATCCAGGGGCTTGTCAGCTCTGTAGAGGAGTGGAAGTGCATGTACACTCCAAAGATGCCTATAGTTCAGCCCTGCAACATTTTCGATTGTCCCAAGTGGCTAGCACAAGAGTGGTCTCCGGTAACCACATTCCTTAAATGATATTGTCATATTAATATATTGCAATGGAATCCCTGAAGTTCTAGTAATGTTCGTGATCCTTTTAGCAATGTTCTTGAGGAGGAACAGTTAAGGGTGGTTTAATCATTATGCAAAATAGGGTACAAGAACAGCTATAGACTGAGATCACCTCTGTCTAGAAAGTGCCAGCCTATGAATGTGCTCAGCTCTTTTGCAGTTCTCCACAATGTGAGCTTTCATTTCTGTTACCTATTTCTGTTACCTGTTACGTAGCAGTAGCAATTTTCTAGTTGTGAGCAGTTTTAAAATAGCAATAGCTAGCACAGCACAAAGAAAACTATGATCATGTGTGTATACCACATAGAAAGTTTTTAGACACCAGACAATATGATTGCTTTTACTATCTCCGGTCACCTCAGAGTATGCCCAGTTCATGTACTACTGCAGCTGATAAGCTGCATTTCTCCAGTGCCTGGCTGCTGCGTTGCCAATATATCTCATGATGAGAATTTCTTCTCTAGTGGGGGCCCCACATCATGTGGACCTTGGGGAGGGGCCATGGCTCAGTGTTAGAGCATGTGTTTGGCATGCAGAAGTCCCCAACACCTCTGGTTTAAAGGATCAGGAAGCAGATGCCAGTCAGAGTAGATAATATTGACCTTGATCATAGGGTTGCCAACCCCCCCGGTAGGGCGGAATTCCCCCCACCCCGGAGGCCCGTTACCCGACGCCGGGGAATCGGGGCCCGGGGGAACTCCGCCCCGGCGTGCGCGTCACCCGGAAGTGACGTCACACACTGGGGGCGGGGCCACGCCATTTGAGGGGGAAAGTCTTTGTTTTCCCCTCAAATGGCGTGGCCCCGCCCAGCGTGTGACGTCACTTCCGGTGACGCTCTGGCGGCGCGTGCGCGCGCATCCGCAGACGGCTCCCGGACCGGCAGGACACTCCCCCGCCGGTACGTTTTTCGGATTTGGCAACCCTACTTGATCATGTTCTGACTCAGTATAAAGCAAGTTAATGTGATATTTTCTCTAGCAACATCCATAGCCCCTAAGGTAATATACAAACTAGACCTAAATTCTGTCAGAAGAAGATATGTGGCATATGAGTTCAAGCAGCTGGTATTCTGTGTAAGCCAATTCTGTTTTTTAAAAGCTGCCTCAACTGCTAAATGAATGGTTGTATCCTTCACTGTATATGGCGCCCTACAAAGTCCTGGCTTCTCTGTAAATGTTGGGGGTATTCAGAAGACAGAATTGATAAAATTCAGAGGGGGAAACTTTGACACCTGTCTGGAAGGTTGGGATGAAGTTGATAATGAGGGTTCCTTGAAAATGCAATTAAGATGCAGGCATAAATTAAAACTGAATTACAGTGAAATCTTCTGCATGCTCCAGTCTAAGTCCATGGAAGTCAATGGACTGAGACTGCTGTAACTCTGCCTGGATTTGCACTGCTAGTCTGTAGAAATCGTAAGCAAGCGTTGAATGGAGAAGATTGTCATCAACATGGCTTAATAATTTATAACATGTCTTTTGTACAGAAATCAAAGATACTGGATTGCTGTCCAGTAACTGATTAAAGCCAAAAGAAGGCTTGATGCTTATAATTATCTCTCCTGGTTTACATTTTAAAAATTGTACTGAATTCTAAACCATAAAATCATGTAATAAAAACCATACCACAAACTATAATAATATCATTCAATGGTACATATTAACAGATCAGACAATACTTCTTGCCTAACATTTTTGTTTTGTTTAAACACACTCTAAAATAACATCAAGGGATGCCATTGCTCCATGAGAATCAGCTGAATAAATTGTTTCTTTTGAAAGACAAATTGTTCATAGTAGAGTATGCCACAATTTTCATTCCCATTCCCCTACTATAGATAGCTGTTTCCAGTACTTTTCTAATAAAATCCATGCAGCCATTAATCAACTTCCAAAAGAGATCTGTGCTATTATTCAAGAACCCAATAAAATAACCATTCAACTGAGAAGAATTTTATAAACACAGTTATATCTTTTACACATTTTATAGTGTTTTTCTAATATATGTCTTCCCCTATTTAGAGAGAAAATCAGATCGTATCGGTCTCTGTATAATTGGTGTGAAATACCAGTGATATATAATTCTTTTTCTGAAACTCTTTCTAATAAATATCTTGGACATATTTTTACAGATCCTTTGTGCCACTGAAATTCTGATTTTAAATCTTCTTCCTTGCCTGTTTTATTTATTTATTTATTTATTTTATTTCTACCCCACCCTCCCTGCCAAAGCAGGCTTAGGGCGACTTACAATAGATATTGCACAACTAAAACAATTTTAACTAAAATCATAACAATATACAGATAAAACATACAAAGTACTAGTGCTTGAACTTGGATGATTAATATTTGATGGTGGGCATGAGCAGTATCCAACAGTACAATCAGCTGTCAGCATAGTCTGGGTTATATCTGGCTGTTTATAATGGTGTTAATATTGATATTAATATTGATGTTGATGATAGTGTAAATATTAGGGCCAGGGCCTCAATTATATAGTGCGGCTCCTTAATCAAAAGCCTGGTGGAAGAGCTCCATCTTGCAGTCCCTGTGGAACTGTAAAAGGTCCCTCAGGGCCCTGATTTCATCTGGGAGTTCATTCCACCATTACAGAGCTGCTACTGAGAAGGCCCTGGCCCTCATCACAGCCAGCCTGGCTTCTCTGGGGCCCAGCAGAGCCAGGTGATTTTGGGATCCTGATCGTAGTGCTCTCCGGGAAACATGTGGGGAAAGGCGGTCCCTTAGGTATGTAGGTCCCTAACCATATAGGGCTTTAAAGGTAAGAACCAACACCTTGAACTGAATTCGGTATGCTATAGGCAGCCAGTGTAGAGCTTTTAGCGCAGGCTGGATGTGCTCCTGCATGGGGAGGCCCAACAACAGCCTGGCTGCCAGATTCTGCACCAGCTGCAGCTTCCAGATTTGGGACAACGGCAGCCCCATGTAAAGAGCATTACAATAATCTAATCTTGAGGTGACCAGTGCATGGATCACTGTTGCCAGGTCATTGTGTTTGAGGAAGGGAACCAACTGCCTAATCATCTGGAGTTGATAAAAGGCTGACTTCGCAGCAGCTGCTACCAGGGCCTTCATCGTTAAGGAGGTATCCAGGAGCACTCCCAGATGCCTAACCTCCGACGCTAGCACCAACAGCGCCCCATTGAAGGTTGGGAGTGGGATCCCTACCCTCAGACCACTTCGACTCAGGCACAGGACCTCTGTCTTCATCGAATTCAATTTCAATCAACTCAGTCTAAGCCAACCAGCCACAGCTTTCAACACCAGGTCCAGATCTTCCAGCCTGGAGTCAAAATGGCCACCCAACAACAGATAGAGCTGGGTGTCATCTGCATACTGATGATAACCCAGCCCATGGCTCCAGGCAATCTGGGCAAGGGGGCACATATAGATGTTAAATAACATCAGGGAAAGCACTGCACCTTGGGACACTCCACAGACTAGTGGGTGCCTTCAGGACAGCTTCTCCCCAATGGCCACCCTTTGTCCCCAACCCTGAAGAAACGAGGAGAGCCACTGTAAGGCAGACCCCTGAATCCCAGTGTAGGCGAGGTGGCAAACCAGTAGTTGGTGGTCGACTATGTTGAATGCTGACAACAGGTCTAACGCTGAGCCACCCCAATCCAGATCCCTCCAAACATCATCCATGAGGGCGACTAGTGCTGTCTCCGTCCCATGGCCTGGTCAGAAGCCAGACTGGAACGGGTCTAATGCAGAGGTGTTATCCAAAAAACCCTGCAACTGAATCACCCCCGCCCTCTCAATTAATTTGTCCAAATAGGGCAGATTGGAAACCAGCCGGTAGTTAGCCAATTCGGCCGGATCCAAGGATGTTTTTTTCAAGAGAGGGTGTAGCACTGCCTCCTTAAGTGCCCTAGGGAACAGCCCCTCTGAGAGGGACTTCTTGTTAAGTCTTGTTGTTAAGTCTTGATTCTTGTAATTTCTTGAGTGAAGAATTATCACTATACTGGGATCTAAGAAATGTAGCCTCTGTTCAAGGTAGTCTCGTTCTCATTTAGTTTAGTGTATCTCAGTAGTTTAATTAATTTTATTGCCAGAATAGAAATAAGATTGTCACTGATTAGGCTGAAGTCCTATGCATACTTACTGAGTCTCGCTGTAGTCAGTGGAATCTACTTATAAGTAAACCTGGAAATGATTTGAGCTGCATGTCTCTCTAAAGTGTTTTGAAAGTACTACATAGAAGAGTTTATTTAAATCTGTAATATGTGTATTGAATGCTGTTTGTAGAAGTTCTATTTGCTTTTCCTTCTGACTTCACTAAATACTTTTGAAATCTGCCCTTGCAGAAGCAAAAAGCATGTGTATGTGTTGGAGGACCATTTGGATTTTAAATATAATTTAGAAAGTGTTTCAAGGAATAAAGCCAAAATAGTTTCCCACTGTATGTAGTGCCACATTCCAAAAAAACTTTGATGTCACACTGATTAACCTATAACTCTAGTGCTTTGCCTCTGTGCCACAGAAGTGATTACAGATGAAACTGACAAAGTGTTAGTAAGCAGTCACAGGTGGCTGCTGGCCAAATACCCAATGTTGGGTTGAGTAAGTGAGTGAAACTTGCAAGAGAGAGAGGGAGAAAGGGGGCAACTCCACACAAACGCCATGCATAACCCTAAATCAGAATGCCAACCATCCATAAAGCAGACGTTCTGTTTGGGTAGGCGGGTAAGAAAGCCGGTTTCCAATTGTTGTTTGTACATCTGGATTATCTGGATCAGAAAAGGAGAAAGGCCTTCTGTTGCACAAAAACAGCTACAAAAAAAGCCCGAGCCACAGGAAGTCGCTTTTTAATAAGGCACTTCCTCTTCCCCTTCCTAATTCCTTCTTACCACTATTATCAGGGTGCTGTGAAGAAGCACTCTGACTCTGTTCAAAAGATAGTCAATGGAAGGCACTGAACAGGATTCAGAATGTATTTTTAAGTAATAGTAATAATACCTGGATGCCTAAATCATCTATCAAATTCTTTAAGTAATTTTACTGTTGTGCCTCCACTAATTCTAGGCACTGTTTCTACAAACAATGTTTCATCCAGTTAAGTCTGAACATCTGTGGATGAAGTTTGCCCTAGGTGAAAGTGAGACAATGATTGACGGAAGATCTCTTCTTCAAGGATGGGATGAAGAGGAGGAGTTCATGCAGACATTGAGGGTGCAACATGATGACGAGAACCTTGGGAAACTGGGGGAAGAATTTCAGAGTGAAGTTTGATTCTGTGGTTGGTAATAGTCTCCGTTCCTGAGTTCACACTTGCAATGTCATTCTCTCGCCCTCATAAACCCTTATGCAAGTCTGAACCTGGACAGTCAGTTGTAGACAACAGCTGTTGGCCTGATAAGCATATATATCCCTGTTCACATGAAAGGATTCA
>NW_015177021.1:835733-900992 GCF_001447785.1 Gekko japonicus | reverse complement strand
TGGAAGGCAGGTGCCATGCTCGGAACTCCAATACATGCTGAACTGGAACATTAATTGGGCCACCTCCATCACCATTTATGGTTGTAATGTATGGTCATTTTCTCTTCCAGTGCACTGTGACTTGTGGCCAAGGCCTGAGGTACCGAGTGGTTTTGTGCATTGATCACAGAGGGATGCATACTGGAGGTTGCAGCCCTAAAACAAAGCCTCATATCAAAGAAGAATGTATAGTTCCTACACCCTGCTACAAGCCCAAAGGTAACTGCAAACTCCTTACAAGGTTTTTTTTTTTCCCCCCTTTCCCCAAGGCTGGCCAGTCCCACCACTGAGGCATGCGATGGAGAGCTGGTTTCTTAATCTGAAACAGGACTGTTAGCTGAGAATTTAAAAAAAAAAACAGCTGGGGTATTATTCAAATGAAGAAATCATTGTTAGTTAATTAATGGATTAAATATGTATGATTTTCATCTGAGAAGAAAACTTTTAAAAGCATACTTATTAGACGGTACACAAATGGGTTGCAGCAGGAAAAGGGACATTCCTTGTTTGTTTTTTCTTGCATATGAGAAAATACCTTCTTTAGGGTGGCACTTTGTGCCAATTTTATAGATATATCTATTAAATATGATAACTTTTTTGTTCAAATCTGGTATCCAAATCATTCTGGGCACTTTTAAAATATATATATTAATTTAAGTTAAGGGAGCAATCAGAAAGCAGATCTACTCTTGTCTGAGCAGGGATTTGTACCTGGATCTCCCAGATACTAGTCCAGCACTCTTAACCACTACACCAGAGTGGCTTTCCATGTTGAAGATGTAGAAACTAGGATGAGCACTTGCAGGTTCCTTGGGCACAAGTTATGTTCTACCTTGGTCCAAGATGAAGGCAGTGAGGAAAAAATGGGTTCTGATACAGGGGAAGGGGGGAATCAGGGCTACTTTCTGACCAGGCTTAGAAGTTCATTCTCAAATAACCCTGGTGTGAATTTGGACAAGAGTGTGTTGAACCTAAGCCACAAATTTTTGGGTTATTAAATTAATAATTTTACCCATCTGTTACGTTCTCCTAAAAAGACACTGACAAATTGTTTTCATCTACACATTGGTTTCAGAGATTGATTTTAATGTATACATTTTTTTAAATCTCTGATTTGTTTACAATAAATACTACTCTGAAGCTCTTCTACAGAACTTCCTATGATCATAGTAAGCATTATCAAGTTTGCTCATTCTTACCTTGAATGATGTCCCTGATAGATCCATGGTAGATTCAGCTTCACTGATAAGGAAAAACTGCACATGGAGACTTTCTCCTGGTGTTATTATTAAAAATATGGGATTATTATTAAAATTTTGGGATCCATTTTTACTTCAGGGATTAAATATTTCCAGCCTTATATTTGAAAATACTCTCAGTGCTGCCCCCTTACCGGAAGGGGCAGTGGTGGTGGTGATTATAAAATTCTTCAATGCCACAGTTATTGTTGTTGCTAATATTACTAAATGCTGCAGTGCTTGCTCATATAAACACTCCAGATACAACTGAAATCCCAACAGTGCAGAACTGCCTACAAACTGCTGGGAACATGGCTCTGTAGATCAGAGAGGAAAAGTTACCTTCCTACCTAGAAGGGGCCTCGTCATTCATTGTTTAACTATTGTCATAACAATTTTTAACCTCATGCAAACAAAATGCAAGCACAGTGATATTTCCCACCCAAAATGAGAAGTACCAATCATACCTCCCTGCTCCTGGGACACAGTTTGAACTTTGCTGAAACTAAGCAGATGTAGACCCAGTCAGAGCCCAAATAGTAGACCACCTGGGAACCCTATGTATGCCTCTTTGAATTCCAGCAAAGGAAGCCATTGTATTAATTAAATAAATAAACAACCATACATTTAATTTTCCACTGTGTGTAACAAAGCAAATTAGTGCCACTTTATAAGGATACTCCAATAGAACAGAGTAAAAATAACAAATATTTGGGTCTAATATTCAGTGAAACCTTGAGCTGGAATGCCCACATTGCCTCCTTAAAATCTTCAGCAGATAAGATCATTGGTGTGGTACTGAGATTCTATTACAACAAGGGAGGTCTACTAATAGATCCAGCCCTTAAACGTTTTGTCAGCAAAGTAATCTCGCATATAGAACTTTGGGGATTGAAAGAACAAACACTCTCTAGCTTGGAGGTAATCCAAAATCTTTTTTTAAAGTGTATCTTGGTACTTCGAAAAGGGACACCAGCAGCTCTATTAAGGGCAGAATTTGGCCTCCCCTCAATTAGGGGCTCGTGCTCATCTAGCTGTACTAAAATCATGGAAGAAATACCAATTGATACAAACTGAATCTCTTGGTAAACTTAGCTATTGTTTGTCACTAAGTAAAGATAAAATTCGCTCTGATTTTGTTCATAACATCATTTCCCGTTATACAATTCCAGATGATTTACTGCGATCTTTAGGGATCAACCACGATCTGAGGCAATGGGTGTTTAATGGAGTTGCCATAATAGATTATTCTTTAATCACTCAGTCAAAATTTGCTCCCTGGTACAAAGACATAAAGAAAGAACATTTAAGTGCTGTATACCTGGTAAATATTACCTCATACAAGCTTAGAACAGCATTTATAGCATTGTGCTTCCAGTCTATGCCAACAGAATTATTCCTGGGATAATACTTAAAAATACCCCAAGAACAACGTATTTGTATCTGTAAAACTTCTGTGGAGAATCTTTTTCATTATGTCATGGTCTGCCCATTGTACTGGGAACCGAGATGTAAATTCTTGACTGGAATAATAGATCAATTGCAAAAAAATTCTGACACCAATAAATTAATATTTCTGCTGTCAGATGGAGATACTACAGTTTCCTATAGGGTAGCACTCTTTGCCTTAGCGGCTAGTAAAATCAGGGCCAAGAACATAGGAAAATGAAATGAAATCGAACTGTAAAATGGCAATGTTTGAGGCTGTGTATGTGTTTCTGGAGATGGGTATCTATATTTAAGATTTTAATTAATTTAAATACTAAATGTGCAGATTTTAGAGGTCATTATATTTTAAATCTAATTCAAATTCCAGTGCTGTAAGTTGTCTAATTTGTATATTGTTTACATTTAAATTTTAAATTGTAATGGCCAATGGCTACACAATAAATTTTACTACTACTACTACACTTTATAAGGAGAAGATCTTTTGTTGATGGGGAGAATTGTAGAGGCTCCAGTTGAAGAGGCTTCATCTCCTTAGTTCTAACTGGTTACTGTTATGAGCGGTACACAATGTGGCAAAATGGGCCCCATGGACCCCACGTTCTAGCATGAGTGCAATGTGGAGTTTAACTAGTTTACCGAAGTCCTAACCTACTAAAGACCTAATGAGGACTCAGCCTCTCCACCTTTTTCACATATACACACAAAACACAAATAGGATTTCTTTTTTACCTCTGTGTCTACCCCTCTTCTTAGAAAAAGTCTTCTGGAAGTTAAATACTTTTAAAAAATTGTCTTTTAAAAGTATCTTCAAATTAAGAGGCTTTTCCGAGTAATTTGCCTCAGATTAACTTGTACAGAGGGGAAACGGTAGGAATTTCGTTTGTTAGAGTAATTCGTACCCAGGAAGGCATCTCACCACCTTCTCTTTGTACCTAGGTGAGGGTGGGCTAGTTTAGACTTTTATGTGGCTGCAGACAGACCACCATAACATCCAGTTGAACAAAGGATTTTTGAAAACTTTCTTTGTATTCGCAGTTGTTAATGTAGTTGAGCAAAAACTACTGACCAAAGGGAAATAAAATGAGCAATAAACACATTTCTCTCTCCTTATATTCAAATCCCACCGTACAATGTTGAGTTAAGAGGTAGGCAGAATTTGAGTCATTCTGATTCCACCCTGTCAGGCTGATCTAGGCCTTCTCATAAAGCCTTTTCAGCCAGGCCAGGCCTTGGCCGCTGTCTTTCTGAGTCATTTTTGGAAACCTTGAATAAAGTAACTCTTCTTCCTAAAATTTTCTCTGTCCAAAATCCTGCAGTCTTTTCCTCTCTTGGAACCTGCCTAGTCTGCCTCTTTAGTACAGCCAGGCCTCCAGGGATGTAAGGGGAATGATCCTCAATTGTACAGTGCTGCAAATGCACTTTCTAAGACCTTTAAAGATTGGCAGCATCAAGTCAACACCCGTAGTGCAGTAGTAACAGCTACAATTTGTAAACAGAATTGGACTTAACCTGTCTCCACTAATCACTCCAATGCGCAAATGCAATTTTCCCCCAAAAAGGCACTCAGCAGCTGTCTGTGCAGGAGAGCACCATCTGTTTTTTTTACAAGACTGTACAATTTCTTTAAAAGGGCGAAAGAAAAGCAGTAAGGCCTGACTTTCCATACCCATAAAAATAAGTATACGGTATATAAACAGAAATATCTCTTTATGTAGTTTGGTTAATGAAAGTGGTAAAATATAGTTTAAGTTAAGAGCTATGTTGCCACATACATGTCATCAAATGGGACCACTATATATTCTGCCAAGTAATTTGGGGAGATGTGGGTATAATATCTCTGTTTCTCCTCCTTCACTCCTCCTGCCCACAAGTTTACTCCAGGAAAATTCATTGAAGGCAATGTGAAGTAAGATTACAGGCTACAGTTGCTATGAATTGCCAGAACTGCAACTGATATTTCAAGGACTTTTTAAAAAGGGTATGAGAAAAGTGACATGTACCATATATACAGTTAAGTCTTGTTTATTTTCAGTAAATGTCACACTGTGCTGTGGGGTGGTACATTTTCTTTATCTAATGGAAACCCTAAGGCTTGTTCTCCATTTATGTATCACATTTATTAGATTGTAAGATGTTATTTTAAATTGCATACGGCATTGAGTACATTGGCAGAAGGGTAGTATGTATGTGTAGTAGGTAACTAAGAGGCTGGAGGAAAACTGCAGTTTTAATTGGCTGCATAGCACCCTAGCTAACTAGCAAAATTCATATTGAGTCTTTCAGGATTTATAAACACTGGCCAGCATGCCTTCTCCCTACCCCACTCTGTGTGCCTGTGGAAGGCACTACAGGCAGGCATAGTATGGTTGCTGGTGTTCACTCACTGCTGCATTCCCTTGTGCTGCATTGAATTGTGCTTTCAGAATTTTGTGGGTTTGGGGGCAATTTGAAGGTCTCCAGCCAGAAGGAGACCAGAAAAGACCTAGAACATGGCACAATATTTCATATGCACTCGTTTGGATCCCAGCCCTCACTCTAGTCCTCAAGACACACCATTGGAATCAATCTGCTTTGAATTTGTTGAATCGACTCATGCTGGTTCATGAAGATCAGGAGGCAAATGCTTAATTATATCCAGTAGCATTTTTCCAGCAAAAAACTGGTCAAAAACCCAGGAAACGCTTCAGCATCCTGTGCTGGGCAATCCAGTGCCTTCTCAACCTGGTTTTATGTTCCTTTAATCTGTGTTTGTCAAATTGTTATAGATTGTCATTGGATGTTCTTGTCTTTTTCTTCTTAGCCTTGAAGGACTAGTATAAGTGTAATTTGCGCTTGCTTCCTCCAACCTAATCCAGATTTATGTTCCCATGAGAGCGTCCTTTGGCTCTTAGACTGTGTTTTTTTATATAGGATACTTTGAATGTATATATTTGGTACTGATTTTAGCGAGGGGAAATGCAGAACTGTACTGTTCTATATCAAAAGTGACAGGAAAAGTATTCAGCTCATTCTCTGAATCCACATAGTTGATGAACTGATAAGGTCTCAGTGGAAGGGCTTTGCTGAACTATTTTAGTATTTTTCTGTTTCTTGAAATATCACTGATCACATCTGGGTTTCCTTCTGTGTCATAATAAGTCATCAAAGTGGAGTTTAGTATAACATTTTCAGGTTGTAAAAGTTAAGGGTATACATTAGGACCCCCTTTTTTATTTTACCTTTGACCAACCAGTGTGGGGATATGAAAGTCTGCAAATCTAGATTTGGACCATACTGTGCATTATGATGTAGTCATGGCTGTGTTTTCCACTTCCACGACATTGGGAGGGGAGGACGACTTTTATTTCTCTTCCATGAGGAGACGCATCAGCTCCACATTATGGAGCCCATGTACCACAGTGGTGGGTTAAGCAGAGCACATAGAGAATACTCCTCTCAAATGTTCTTTCCAATATACAAACACCTCCTCCAATATACAAACACCTATATACAGGCTCTCTTTAAATGCACTCTCATCATCATAAAGAATGGCATTTTTCATGTATGAAATAAATAGTTCACAAAAGAGTGGATTATTTTACAAAAATAATTCAAGATATTACACCTTTCCTGTTTTTCTCTTGGTGTTTTTCCCCAGAGAAGCTTCCTGTTGAAGCTAAACTACCATGGTACAAGCAAGCCCAGGAACTTGAAGAAGGATCAATAGTATCAGAAGAACCAACGTAAGTTTTAAAATGTCGTTTCCTGAAACTGTAATAGTCAGGGTCGGTATTTGAACAATGCACTAAAATAATATGAGGCCTACAGTGGAATTTAGGGCTGCTCAAGAATGTAACAGTAGGCTATATATTTTTACACATCCCATAGCCCTGCCTAACTTGGACGTACTTCTGACTGATCTATATCTTCTGTGAAGAGTTGGCCCTCAGTAGACATGGTGTAGCTGTGTGAGTGGACATGATGATTCACTGAGGCCTTGTTTTTATGACCTTCTCAGTTTGCAGCAGCTGTGGTTTCTAATCAACTAATTCTGCCTTTCCCTCTATAGCTGAAGCGGTTTTGTGCTTGCTGATGGTATTTGTTTATTTTGATTAATGTAAATTAGTGAGTCAGAGTCAGTTCAAAAGGTCATTGGCTGAGGTAGTACCATCTGTCAAGTAACTGTATACCTCAGAATTCTCATCGGTTTCAAGGTAGCTGCATATCAAATATTGCGACTTCAGAGAGAAGGCTTCAGTCCTAGGCTAGCTAAGAGCCAAATTGGCTCAGCCAATATAGATGTTGCAGGGGCTACAGGAACGCCAATCATTATGGGGAGTTCCTTACCCTTCAGCAATGTTGCTTAGAATAGCACCATGTGAACAGGGGCTAGTGCATCATGAACTTCCTGCATATCCAAGATACCTATACCACAATAATTATTGACTTCAGAAAATGTCTGTTAAGCCACCATTTGTAAAAGGGTGTGGGGGTGTTTTGCACTGAAATGTGGAAAAGCAATTTGTCAAAATTTTAAAAATTGATCCTAGGTTGTTGTCCAGTGTCGGGTTGCATAATGAAGTTGGAAAAAATGTGATGCAGTCCTTAGGGTAACAAGTAAGAAGGATCAAGAAACTCAAGGCTGGCCTGTATGCACAACAGGATGAGAATGTGAGTTAAGGTTGGCAGACCTACCACCAGGCCCTGCCCCCCAGCCACCGATCAGCAGGCCAGCGGGGGGACTTAGCAGAACCAGAAAGGCCCAGGTCATGTCACCTGTATCATACAGGAAGTGAGGTCCTCACACGAGCAATATCTGAACGACACTCTGGTATTTGGGCGAAAACTCTATGATAGAAGCCAGTTTTACCATAGAGTTTTAACTCAAATACTAGAGCATCACAGCAGTGTCACAGTGTGATGACATCACTTCCTGTGTGACACTAGTGATGAGGCCTGGGCCTTTCTCTTTCTCCTGGCACACCCCCCCCCATCACCCACTGGTTGCCAGGAGGGACCTGGCAACCCTATAGTGAGTTGAAATGAAAGAATGGACTGTACCTCTTTGGATTTCAGGTGGGGAAGCACATTTTTGAATGCAACAACAGGGAGCTGGCTAGGCTTCTCACTGCTAATCATCTATCTGCAAGGAGTTCTTACATGGGGGAGCATAAAAAAGTATTCCCCCACTTGCAATCTGATGTGATATAATCCACTATACCATCTTTGGCTTCTGCCACCTCATTCTGCTGCACATGAGATTCAAAGGACTATGTGATTTATATAATTTGGAGGAATGGGGTGTAAGGAATACAAGTGCCTTTGGTTCACTTTTGAATATTTTTCTGTAGGAAATATTTGAAGAACAATTAGAGGGATGAAAATCCAGTTAATATTACGCTTCATTTATGGAATTACAGACCTTGATCTGGAATGTTCAGCCTTGCTATATTATAACGTCTTTACTATAAGTATGTTACAAGAAAGAGAACAGGGCAAACAGGCTGGTTCATATTGGAAATTCCAGAAGGGTGAGGAGTAACTACTTTCAAACAAACAAACAAAAACCCACTGACATGCTTCAGGCAAATGTACCACAACAGGAATGCAGTCCCTTCTTCCATTCCTGATTAACCACCCGATTTGATGTAATAAAAACACTCTTTTGCTCTAGTGGCACATTAAAAAAACCATACATGCTTTGTTCCAAACATATTAACCTGGAATAACTACCATTCCAGTTCTGTACCCACAATCATTAAAATGGATTAGAATTGCCACTCAGAACAAAAGCATTTATTGATAAAGTGAGAATAATCCATCTTTTAGGCTGTGGTGGCTCAAGTGGTTAAGATGCTGAACTGCAGGCTGTGGAAGGTCAGTAGTTCAGCAGTTCGAGACCCGGGTTGCCGCATGACGGAGTGAGCTCCCGTCTCTAGTTCCAGCTCCTACCAACCTAGCAGTTCGAAAGCAAGAAATTGTAAGTAGATAAATAGGTACCACTTCGGTGGGAAGGTAACAGAGTTCCGTGCGCCTTGGTGTTTAGTCATGCCGGCCACATGACCACGGAAACGTCTTCGGACAGCGCTGGCTCTTAGGCTTTGAAACGAAGATGAGCACCGCAACCCTAGATTCGGACTCGACTGGCTTTCGAGCAAGGGAACCTTTACCTTTACCTATTGCTTAAGCATCCCTGAGAACCACTCAGTGGGTGCGTTCAGACGGGGGATTTACAACGGAATAGGTGACGGTTCCAACCGGTGTACTTACCGGCGTTCACACAGCGAACATCTGCCTCCCGTCCCTAACCGTTGTAAACAGCTTTACACCGTTGTACTCTGCCACTAGGTCCCCAAGTGGTGGTATCCTGAGTACAACGGTTGTAATCGCTGTACCCCTCCGTCTGAACGCTCTCCAATGTTGTACAGGCACTTCCGTTTCGAAGCCTGAGGCTTCCGCTTTTTGCCTGCCATTTTATCTAGGTTGGTGATATGCGCTTGGGCGAAGCTTCGCCCCGTTGTTAATAAAGAAATTAAAAGGTTGTTATGTGCTTCTGCAAAGCCGCCTCTCCTCTTCCCCTGCCCACCGCTGCTGTTGCTGCTGCTGCAGCCGCTTTTGCTCTGGCTGCGGCTGCAGAGTGTTTTTCATGATTCCGCCCTGCCCTCCTCCTCCCTCCTTCCTCCTCCTCCTTGGCTGCTATGGACTAACTCTCCTCCTCCGGGGCAGCGGCGAGGGAGGGGAGTTCGTCAATGGGCAGCCGGCGGCGGGCCTGACTCACGCATGCAAAAAAAAAAGAGGGAGGAGAGGTGGGAGGGGGTGACGCAAGTGCAAGGATCTCCGCTTCCTCCCCTGCAGGAGCCGGCAGCTCCTCCCCGGGAGACTGCCTGTCCAGGCTCCCTGCCCGGCCTCGTTTGCCCGTGCTCTTCACCCCCCTCCCTCCTTCCCGGCTCCATTTGCTGTCAAAAAAACAATAAAACAACAGCGCACGTGCCCCGAGAGCCCAGCGGCAGCCAATCGGCTTCATTAGAAGGAAGCCTGCCTATGCGCATGTGCAAACTCTGTAAAAATAAAATAAAAAATGCCGATGTGCTCTCCTGAGTGCCTGAGGTGTGGACGGGCATATTGCGATGTGCTGGAGGTGAGTGTGATCGCGTTTCAACCGGCATAAACTGCAACGGTTCCAACCGGTACAGTTTATGCCGGCTGAAACGCCCCGTCTGAACGCACCCAAGATGTAAGCAGGATAGATATAGGAAAACTAGTCTACATTCTGTGTTCCTGAATATTGGTTTCCAGGAGGTAACAGGAGAATGAGGATTTGGTCATAGTGGTAGGGACTATATTAACGAAAACTCTGCCAGAGAGATTTCTATTACTGTATAAGTACCAGCTCACTTAGTCCAAAATCTCATCTCTCGTGTTGGTGATTCTCAGATTCCTCTGCTGGCGGAAAAATAAAAACTTAAATATCCTGGGAGGAAAAAGTCTTTCCTCCCGGTAACAACTCTGAGCCATCAGAGTTAAAGGCATCATATAGTACACCCCATAAATTTGTCCAGCTCTGTTTTAAAACCAGTGAGGTCCTTAGCTTCCATGACCACTCCAGGAAACTATTTAAAATTTTTACTCCACTGATGATTAGAAATAGTTTTTCTGATCAGCTGTTGAAATGTATTCGTGGCTCACTCAAACAGCAAGACTTATACCTCTGTTTGACTGGGAGGCACCATTTTATTTAGCAAATTGAAGAGTGAATAACATTATTTGATTTCTGAGCTCCCTGTGAAGCAGTACAAACCCACGTAAAATTATTTCTTGGCATGGTGTTGAATGGTTTGTATGAAGGGGAGGGGCTTGAATAGGAATGGGTGTCAGTCTAAAGAATACATTTGTGAATTTTCATGGATCACCGCCTATTATTTGTTACTATTCATTTAGCATCTAAGCCAGACAAGGTATTACAAGTGAGGAAAAGGAAAGTTATGGGTGGGGGGAACAGTACCTTAGGATTTCCTCATGGGGCTGGATCTTTCATTCCAAGAGTGGCAGAATGAAATTCAGCTTGTTCAATCTGACATTTGTAAGTTGGTCAGAAAAGCCAGTTAGAGCTGCAAATTAGTCTGAAGGATGTTCTTTCCTCATCTGGAAGGAAGTGTGTATGTACTCTGACAGTTGGTGGGTTGGGGTTTTTTTTTGCTTGTGTGTAAGTATGTGTGTGTGCACACATGCCAGGAAGTAATGGCTTTCTGGTGACCCCTAGTGGAGCTTGGAGGCAAGGGGCATTCAGAGAGGTGGCTCGCTATTGCCTGCCTCTGCGTCATGGCCCTGGTATTCCTTGGAGGTCTCCCATCCAGGTACTTGCCAGGGTTGGCCCTGCTTAGCTTACGAGAGCTGATGTGTCTGGGCTTGCCTGAGCTATCCAGGTTGTGCCCTGACAGTATTAATGCATCAGTAAATGTGAGACAATGGGAAGCCTTTAAAAATACCGATCATTCAGATGAAATTGAGTTATGTTTTGTAATGCATTGAATAAGTACAATCTTCTGCATAATGAAATACACATCAAAAGGAAATTACTGGGTAAATGGAATGGTAAATGTAAGCGTAAGGTTGCCAACCTCCAGCTGAGTTCTGAAGTACTGCTGGCATTACAACAGATCTACGGACTACAGAGACCAGTTCCCCTGTAGGAAATGACAGCTTTGGCGAGTATACTCTATGGCATCACTTCTCTGCTGTGTTCCCTTCCTTCTCCAAACTCCACCCTGCCCAGGAACCACCCCCAAATCTCCAGATGTTTCCAAAGCTGGAGTTAGCAACCCTAAGTGAAGTCTTTAAGAAGACTTCAGGTGTTACACAGATGGTGGAGGCAGGGAGAGGAAGTGTGGTTAACAGTACAGTCCTAAGCAAAGTTACATCCTTGTATGTGTGTAGTCTTAATTGTAATAAAATTCCCCAGGGAGATTAAATGTGTGGCTTTTTATTGAAGCTGAAATCATATGAACATATATGGAACACATGGAGCTGCTTTATACTGAATTAGACCATTGGTATGTCACAGTCAGTATTGTCTGCTCGGACTGGCAGGGTCTCAGGTTGAGGTATGTCAGCTGGAGATGCCAAGGATTGAACCTGGGACCTTTTGCATGTAAAGCAGGGGCTCTTCCACTGAGCCATAGCCCCTCCCAATTTTTTATTTATTTATTTTGTCTCATAAAGCTTATTTTTGATACAGTTAGAAACACACTGGTGTAATCCAGTGGGTTATAATAATTGCAGCAGTGGGGTACAGTAAGGAAAGCACAGTATTATACTCTAGATAATATATGTGTATATTTTCTATATGCATAATATGTAAATACTCATGAGTTTATATACATAAACACACATGCACACATAAAATTGTCAGCTGTTGAATGTTACGATGAAGTGGTTTCACTGCTATTATATACTTCATATTTATATTTAGTTTTATATAGGGAAGTGCCAGAAATGCAACTGAATCTGTTTTTATTTATTTTACATTTGGATGCTCAGTTTATGGATTCTTGCAGCTTTTTCTCCACCATTAAACCACTTTTCTAAATATGTATTTAACAAATTATAATTACCCTTCAACTTTTAAGTATTGTCAACATATGTGTCAAATAGGGATCACATTGCTTACATTGAAATGGGGTGATTTGAAACATAGCCCACATTTCTGCTGGAAAGTACTGAAAAACTAAGCCAGAAGGAGCCACAGCTCCAGAAGGACGCCTGATCATACCCTTATTGACAAAATAGATCTAAATGTTGAGAATTAATTTTGACATTTTGACATTACACTAGAAAGCCCCTAATGTGCTTTGTATAGTTATTGTGTTCTCTTTCAAATGTTAGTGGAAGAGTTTTGTAAATCGAAACATAGCTGGATTTTTGCAAGGGCTCTGGGATAATATGGGAAATATGGAATATAATTATAAAACTAGTTGCTGTAGATTTTCTGGGTTGTGTGGCCGTGGTCTTGGCATTGTAGAACCTGACGTTTCACCAGTAGCTGTGACTGGCATCCTCAGAGTTATGATAATTATAAAATGTTTGGGATAAAATGCCAGAATCACATGATCCATGGAATAAAAATAGGACACTTTAGACTGGAAGATGGAAAAGGATTTTAAAAAAATGTTTCTCAATGTATCTGTTCCATTTACAAAGTCATTTCCCCATCTGTAAAATGGGAGTAGTAATATTTTGGAGTACAACAGCTCGTTAGAAGAGCATGTGTTGTTGTCACCTTTAACTCCCTTCTAAGATTCCAAGGGCAATAGAACCATATGCGAATGATCAGGAATATGATCTTTGGGTAAAACAGCTGAATTAAGGGCCAGTTTTATTGCCAGTCACTCTTAGATATGAGACAGAGCGGCATGTTCAAGGTTCGTGTTAAAACCTCCTTTGAGCTCTGGATTGCCAAGATGGAAATATCCTACTTAGGAACATTTTTAGTGACGATTGAAGCATGTCTAAAAAAGAAACCCCATCTCTTAGTCCTTTTTATATATTAAGCAGCCAATAGACTTCTTGATCAAATGTCATCTTGGGGAGAAAATATAGACAAATACATGCATTCGGATTGTAGTTTCAATTAGAAGTATGTGCTGCTTGTTTCACTAATGTGATATCAGGTGTAGACTGCATGCCAATGCAATAGGTAGCCTATCACACAGTCAGGGGACTTGAAAGATTAAACCCAGAAGTACATCTGCTCCTGATTAGATTGCAGGGTTTTTTTTTATATTCTCATTACTATAAAAGAAAAAATATCAGATTCATTGAGGAAACATGCACACAGTTTTGGTTAGGAATTATGATCCCTGAGATTCTATCTCCCAGTACAAAACGTGATTTTAAGAATAAAGAGTAAAGAATTAATTCACCATTGTGTAGAATACTCTAGTAAACTTTGATTTCCTGATGGCTTTTCTTGCCACTTTGATGACACGATGTTTTAAAAAAATATATATAGTATGCAAAGGAGAATTATTATTTTCCTGTCCCTCTGGCATATTCTTATGCACCATTTTTTCGTTGTGCTGATTAAACAGTAATCAGAAGCACTAGCCATCAAAACAGGGGAAAGTGTGGGCTGTATTAGTTTCCATCTGATTTGTTTTGTTGATGAGTCTGCAGGGGTGAGGGTGGGGGAAGGGAAGGGAAGGTGTTTAAAAGCTTTCACTTTGTAACTCTTGAAAAACACTTTTGTATGTTAACACGATAGCCAGCTTTTAAGATTTTGCAATAAATAACCTGGTGTGAGCCATAAAAACAGAAAAACAAGAAAGGGCAAAATGTGATATCTGGATACCAGATGGCATAGGGTAAGTGACGGGGCTGATTCAATAACGGAAATTCCTGGCATGCATCTCTTTGAGCAGAACCCACAGGGAATGACATATCTGTAGAAAGGCCACTGGACTAGCATCACCCAGAGAGCTCTGCTAAATATTAAGCCAGGCGTTTAGATGTACTTTCTTCATATTTTCTGCTGAAAGGGTCAGAGGGGATACTTTCCCAGAGATAAGAAAGTACTCTTTTATATAATTTATAATTTTTTACAGAAGTGAGTATTTCATGGTTATCACAAAACATTAAAATATATATAAGATCTAATCCCACCATTAACTTTATCATTCCCTGTTGTTGCATTCCACACCACATTGCTCTGTTCAGTATACACTTGTTTGTTCCTGGGTCACTGCTGTTAGTGGCAGCTTACTGTAACACAGTTTTTCATAGTATCCTGGGGCCAAATTTGATGTGATGGCAAGCGAATGGCTGTCACCAACAACTGTCATCCCTATTTTCTATCTCTCCCTTACTCTCCATGATATTTAGTAGTGTTTAAACTGTGTCCTGACACATTTCCCCACCCTCCTCCTTATTGGTTGGGCAGATAAAAACAAAACATGATATCAGGACACAGTTAAGTTCTTCTAGAAGTGAAAGGAAATGGACAGCGGAAAAAGGTAGGCAGTTTTCATTTTTGGTGGTGGCACCTGCCTGTCTACCATCAGATCTAGTTTGGTTCATGGGGTAATAGTCTAAACCTCCCCCTGTTCCAATTCTAATTTGATAGAGATGCCTGGTGTTAGATCGCCGCTAACAAAGATCCGGAGAGTGATTTCAGCAAAGTGAATCAGCTTTATTGAAGTAACGAACAAGCACTTAAACGCATTCATAACCAGAACAGATTAACACTGGGAGCAAGGCTCCTTTTAAACATTCCCGGGCTAACATAGCCACGCCTATTTACAATAATCAACCAATGAGGTTGTTTGGATAAGGACCAATGAGAGTCTTTCCCTCGCAGGGAACAGGGATAGTTCTGATTGGTCGCTGCTACAGAGCGACAAATAGGAAGTTCGTTCGGAGGAGCCGTGGCTTGGCTTGAAGCTTTACATGGGGGGTCAATGAGGCAATTCATGTAAGTCTTTCAATACATTACACCTGGTGTCACTCATGCTTCTACCCACCATGCCTGTGTAGCTTTAAAAAATGTTTTGTTTCTTTTTGACTTCCAGAAAAGTTGTTTGCAAAGCCAGGAGGGCTCAAGTGCTTTTTCCAAAAAGGTAAAAGTGATACAAGGCCCCACTTTCTACTGCAGCCTTGTCCTGCCACCTTTTTGTCCCTGAAGGATGTGTGCTCCTCCCCCATTCTACCACATGCAGCTGCACACAAAGCTCTCAGAAGGAAGCTTTTCCCAAGGCTCCTACTAGAGCAAAAGATCCTCCCACTTTCACTATTATTGTCCCACTTTCTCCAGTTGGTACCATTGCCGATCAAGGAACCACTGATAAGTTTCTAAGACTTTCAAGAACTGAAACCACTTTGAAAACACCTGCTTTAGGCAGTGTATGTAAAAATACTCTGTGCATTCAGTTTGTATTCACCCTCTTGTAAACGGAGCTATAGGATCATCATTGCAAGGATCCAAAACCTAGCCTTTTTTTGCAATTATTTAAATTATAACCATGGAGTATTGTAACAAACTAGGGTTCTGATCCTTGAGGTCTCTCATCACATGATAAAAGGAATGTTTTTCTTATCTAATGTGGATGTCCCTCAGGGGACCTTAATGAATCTGAGCAAGCAGCCATCAAGAACTGGAGCAGGTGACACACCTCTCAACTAAAACGGGTGGGCACTTTGGGGTCTCCCACATTCTCATTTTCTTCTCTTGTGTGTCCCTAGTGCTTTATTGTTATTGTTGTTTTCTTTTCTGCCCATTTTTTCCTCTCTATTGGTCGATTTGATATTGTATTGTATGTCCAGCATAAAAACCTGCAGGGAGATGTGCCGGATATAAAGCAATGTAATATTGAATTGACCACTAGAGGGAGAAAACACATGCAGAAAAGGGGGGAGAATCCAGAGCAATAGGGACATACAAGCAACAAAAATGAGAATGCTGAAGAGCCCTTTGTGTGTGTATGTGTGCGAAAAGAAAATACAATCTGAAATGTTGGAAGAGACAGAAAGAGGAAAACAGAGAGCCGGTTTGAAGTTGGCTAAAGCACCTTGAGGGGTGCAAGAGCTCTCTGGGGATCTGATATGACATGGATATTCTTTGGATATTCTTTAAAAGTTCTTAGCTGCCTCTAGTTTTCATTCTGTATTCTATCGAGCTGTTTTATATGCATAATTTCTAGTTGTGGTCCATTGGCCAGTGAAATAATTGGAAAAAAATCTGAATGGACGGGGCATTGGATCAGTGTCAGCCCTGAACGGGGCATTGGATCTGTGCTTGTTTCTTTTTGGCTTGTCAATTTCCTCTTGCCTCTGCTTTCCCAAAACTCTGAGTCTATACTGCTCTGCTTTGCTCTAGAGAATTTTAAAGATAAGTGAATGTGATTGTTCTGTGCCAAAACCAAATGTGGACATTCTCACCACTGATATCTGTTTAAAACAGAGTCCATTATGTTGTTTTTATAAAGGAAGTGATCTTTATCTGAGGAACCATATTTTTAACCACAAACATGTTGAATCTGAAGCATATTCATTTTCATAACTTAAAAGAACTCAGCCCTTCCTGTCTGAAGAGAGCCGAGTGTATAAAACAATTGGGCAAAAATTTCACTTCAAAAGGAAAGATTATTAGGGGTGTGCAAAAATAGTTTAACCGGTATTTTTCAGTTCAGGTCTATTGGACCTGAAAATTTTTTCACGATTTCCTAAAAATCCCGAATTTCAATACCAGTACGGTATTCAGATCTGGGGTTTTTTTAGAAATCTCAAATTTTTTCTGGTCCAATAGACCCGAAAAGATAAATAGTGGTTAAAAAAAAAAATCTAGCACAATCTGATCCCCGTGGCTGCATCCAGTCCGGGCTGGGTTTTCTTCTCCCAGGCTGCAGGAGAAGGGAGCTCCAGGAGGTGCTGTGCCACATGGAGCACGTTGCTCCACACGGCAGAGGAGATCCTGGCTGGGCTCACTTCTCCTGCAGTCCAGTTTAGGCCCTTTCTGCACTCTCCTTTTAATCCATGTTCACCGCGGTGTTCTCCAAGCAATTCTGCACTAAAATTCAACCTTCTTTTTAATCCAGGTTTTTCCCCATTCTGCACTAAAATCGAGTTCAACCTTCTTTTTATTCTGGTTTTTTTCCCCCATTCTGCATTACATTATTTCCCATCAGTGGCCAGCTGGGTTTCAGCCCACTGTTGCCCCGGGTTATTTAGATGCTGTTTTGCCGTGGACTCAACTCAAGCAGTAAGGAAATCTGGAGTGGCAGGCAAATGGGGAAAGGATCTTAAACTGGGCTGCAGAAGCCACGTGGAGCACAATGATCCCAGCAGCACAGGAGAGCCTCCTGGGCTTTCTTTGCCTGCAGCCTGGTTTTCGACTAGGAGCCGCCACTACTACCACTACTACCACTACCAATGAGCCCAGCTGATAACTGGGAACGGAGCGGCCCTATGACGATCGGACTTCAGTGGCGCGGCAGATCGGTACCATGGTACTGGGATGGAGGCAACATCTACTGGACACCATCTTGTCTTCATTCAAGAGTAACAACATTGAGCACTTTATGTAATTTTTGGTCATTTATTCTGTTTTATCCTGTTTTATTCAGTTTTTATGTATTGGCACATGGTGCCCCTGTTTGTTAGCCAACCTGAGCCCATTCGTGGGGAGGGTGGGGAAAAAATTTAAATAAAATAAATAAATTAATTAATTAAATAAACCATTCTTGGCTTGGGTAGACCCGAATGCACACCCCTAAAGTCTATGTGGCATTACACTCTGCAACTAGGGAAGTTAAAAAAAAGAAGGCTACTTTCACTGGAAATCGGTTTAATATGTCTATGTGTCTATCCACAAATCATTTGAATGTTTTTTAGATGTAGTTTTTCTTGCATTGGCCATGATCCAGAGAGACATATCTCAGTTTATCTGGCAGTGATTCCTCTAGAATCCATCCCAAGAATAACAAACACTTTGGCAGTTCATGGAAAGCTTTGCTGTTATAGAAGAGGATCCCTCATGATCCGTAATGCCTGCCATGCTATTACTTGTGCTTGCGTATAGCAATTTTCTGTATTGTGTTTGGGTGTTTTTTTATTAAATTGTTTGGTATAAATGAAGTCACTTGACAATTCAGAATCGTTGAGATTGCTGTATTTACTGCAAATACATTTGAATCCAAATGTATTGTGACAGAGGACAACCGATGAAGAGATGGGATAAAGAATTATAAAAATATGAGCATTGTTGTGAAAGTGAGTAAAGGCAATATTTGTTCTCTCACACAAACATATACACAGTATTAAATGGTACATTTATCCAATGAATCTTACCAGCAGGCAGTGTTCCCTCTAAGCTGAGTTAGTGTGAGCTAGTTCACAGTTTTTTAGCCTCCAGCTCACACATTTTTGTCTTAGCTCAGGAAGGATTGCTCCAGAGCAAACTAATTTATGCAGTAGCCAAATCACTTGCCCACAGCTTTAATGCCAGTAGCTCACAAAGTAGGATTTTTGCTCACAAGACTCCACAGCTTAGAGCGAGCATTGCCAGCAGGATAGACAAAATGAAATCCTTCATCTCACAAGGCTCGAAATAGAATTCGGTATACTAGAATATGGCAGTGGCCACTTGTGTTGTTTGTTTGTTTTTTAAAAAAATTATGCCAAATCATGGAGGATGTGTAGGCCATGATAGCAAAATGGGAACATCATTTGTGAGTTTTCTGTGGCAGCTGGAATAAGAATGCTTGGCTGGATGAAATGTGTGCTTATACAGCAAAGGAACTACATAGGGAAGTTTTTATATCAGGCAGTATTAGAACATGTCATCCCTACATTCTTTGGTGGTACAATCCTGTGAGGAATGTACCATCTGGTTTTGATTGTTTGAACTGGTGGGTGCTATAAAAGGTACAGGAACCCAGAGTATAGTATAGCTTATTCCAACTTTTCTTCCCAGATTCATTCTGAGGGTAAGCCTGTTGCCTGTAATATAGACTGTGTGTAGCTTAGGCTTGTATACTAGGTCTAGCCTAGTCAACCAACCATATATTGTAACGGGCTGGATGTTTGATAACCCTGTTCCATTTTTTAAAGTTCTAGGCCATCTATGAAAACCCTAGTAAGTTACCAGGCAAAGTTGCCACGCTACGTTCAACTCAGAGACGTATGTTGTACAGACCTGGTTTACATTCCCCACAGCCAGACTCTATAATTTCCTTTGCATTCCAGGCATACAGTATAAGGACAGTCAAAACTGAAAAGGATTATAAAACCACCTTTATTCCATTCTTCTTGGTGTACAGGCAGTATTTATAAAATGGCAAGCAACATAAGCCTATTCAAGAAATACACTTTCTATTCAAATAATGCATCTTGCTTTAAATAGCAGTAGTGAACATCTCCTTTAGGATACTCGTATATGCTAAAGGCAGGGCTGGGTGTGTGTTCTGTGGACATTTTCATTGTTAGTGAGACTACATGCTAGCTTTTATTAAGCTCTTATTAAGAAAAGTTGCAGTAACATAAATGTTATTGTTGAAGGAATTCCATAATGTAGTAAGTAACCTTTCTGATAATTATCACATAAACTTAAATCCAGGAGCGGCATTTAAAGATTCTGCATTTGGGGGAAACATAGGCACAAGTCACACCAAGATTTAAATGCCTTCTCTGTCAAAGAGGAGACCACGTGAGCAGTTTGATACAGAGTGTGTTTAATACATTCCAGTTTAAGGGGCATTGTAATTCATCTTTTCTGTTCAGGGCTAATATACTGCTTGTCTTTTTTTCCTTTCTTCCTTTCCCCATAATACATCCTAGAATCATAGACTCATAGAGTTGGAAGGGACCTCTAGGGTCATCTAGTCCAATCCCCTGCACAATGCAGGAAATTCACAACTACCTCCCCCCACACCCCTGAGTTGGCAAGTGACTTCATTTGTACCAAACAATTTAATTTTAAAAAATCCAAACACATCCTGAAGGACACTCTGCCAACCAAAGGCGTACAGTTAGCAAATGCTTCTTGCAATCCTGTTGTTGCTGCTAAACTTTACGGAATGCAAGGAGCTTGTTTATTTCCCTAGCTTTTGGATACATTCAAGAATAAATTTGAAAAAGTAGCACGATTTAAGAGCGTTGATTTTTATTTTATTATGTATTTCATAATAACATCACAAGTGCTTCTGACCACGCAGGTACACAGCACCACTGGTATTTTTTAAATAATGTTCTTGCCCAGTATTTCTAAATTTACTGTCTTTTTCCCATGTGCTGAACAACAGCTAAGAAAGGCAGATTCTGGGTGGGGGAAATGGCTGAAAAGGAAAGAATTAAGCAGCTCCTCACTTCCTGTGACTTTTCTGCTTAAATTCAGTCTCTTAAGTTGCTTTTGGTTAAAACCATGTGGGACAGGGGAAGTTATATGCAACTGCACATAGTAACTAGTTTGACCTTAGCTATCATCTGTCTGAGTCAACTCACAATCTTACTCAGTTTCCCATCGGGAAACATGAATAATAGTACATTTCTAAGCAGAGTCGCACCCTTCTCAGTCCATTGAAGTAAAAGGACTTAGAGGGGAGTAACTCTCCTTAGGACTACACTGTAAGCATATCTCAGCGTTCCTGAGGATGGCAAAAATAACAAAACACTGCTAACCCTACTGAGCATTGAGGACTCCAGGTAAACATATAGTAATCCATTTTGTCTTTCAGATGATGATGATAATAATAATAATAATAATAATGATGGCTTGAGGTATGCAAGCCATAGAACATTTAGACTGCATCCTCCAAAGAGAGATTGATTAGGTATTCGTCATCTTTTTTCGCACTTCAGAGTCTATGAACGAATGTGTGTATGTGAATCTTGAAGGACATCATTGCATGATATATTAAAGGTGGGAGGCGTTTTTTGCTACATAATAAATGAGTTAAAATTGATACAGTTAAAAAGAGCAATACCCAGTTGTTAGAGGCAGGCATTCTGTTTTCTAACTTTTTATCAGGTTTTTTTGTCTTAAGCATTGGCTACAGTTAAGAATAAAAGAGAAGCCATGTTGGATCAGGCCAATGGCCCATCCAGTCCAACACTCTGTGTCACAAAGGGGCCAAAACCCAGGTGCCATAGGAGGTCCACCATTGGGGCCAGAACTCCAGAAGCCCTCTTACTGTTGTCCCCCAAGTTCCAAGAATTCAGAGCAAGTGTTCCATCTATACATTGTGGTTAACACCACTGATGGACCTCCACTCCATATGTTTATCCAAACCCCTCTTGAAGCTGTCTGTGTTGTAGCTGCCACCACTTCCTGTGGCAGTGAATTCCATGTGTTAATTACTCTTTGGGTGAAGGAGTACTTCCTTTTATCTGTTCTAAGCCTACTGCTCCTTAATTTCATTGAGTACCCATAAGTTCTTGTATTGTGAGAAAGGGAGAAAAGTACTTCTTTCTCTGCCTTCTCTATCTCTGTCATGTCACCCCTCAATTGTCATTTCTCCAAGCTAAAAAGCCCTTTCTTTATAGGGAAAGTGTTCCGTCCCCTTAATTGTTTTAAGTGCACTTTTCTGTGCCTTTTCCATTGCTCTAGTATCTTTTTTGAGGTACAGTGACCAGAATTGTACACAGTATTCCAAATGAGGCTGCACCATAGATTATGGGGCCACTTCCCTGCTTACTCCACAAGTTAAAAAGCACCAAACCCAGTACAAAGCCCTGTGGTACCCCACTGCTTACCACCTTCCACTATGAAAACTGCCCATTTATACTCACTCTCTGTTTCCTGTTAATTAAACCATTTTTTAATCAACAAGAGGACTTGTTCTCTTATCCCATGAATGCTGAGTTTATTTAGGATGCTTTGGTCCTTTCCACACTAGACCTTAAATCCTGGTTCAACCCTACCCCCGAACTTACATTCCACAGTACACTCGAGTTCACCCCTGTAATTATCTCGGGGTACTTTTTGTTTCCACATTACACTGAGGTCACCCCAGTTTTGTCCCACACTTGTCCCGGGATAAACGGATCCAGTTATAACCAGGGATAAATGTAAGGTATTGTGTTGCGAGTTGAACTCTGATAAAACCAGGGATGAGATCCAAATGCGGAAAGGACCTTTGATGAGGAACTTCATCAGAAACTTTTTTGAAGTCTAGGTAAACAACATCTACTGACTCACCCTTGTCCACATGTTTGTTCACCCCCTCAAAAACCTCTAAAAGGATAGTGAGACAAGATCTTCTCTTACAGAATCCATTCTGATTCTTCCTCAATAGCTTTTGTTCATCAATGTGCCTACTGATTCTATCTTTGATAACGGATTCCACCAACTTAACTGGTATCAACATTAAACTGACCAGCCTGTAATGTCCTGGATGTCCTCTGAAACTTTTTTTAAAAGATAGGAGTTACATTAGCTACTTTACAGTCCTTGGGAATGGAGGCAGATTTTAGTGATAGTCTGCATATTTCTATCAGGAGATCTACCCACAAGTTCACATTTGAGTTGTTTTAGAACTCTTGGATCTACCTATCAGTTTTTAATTTGTCCACAAGTTAAAAAGCACCAAACCTAGTACCAAGCCCTGTGGTACCCCACTGCTTACCACCTTCCACATGAAAACTGCCCATTTATATTCACTCTCTGTTTCCTGTTAATGTATTTGAAGAAATTTTTATTGTTGGTCTTTTTGTTTTTTGCAGTATTTTCCTCATACTTTTTCCCTGTCTGGTCACCGACTTGCCAAAGCCTGTGCACCTTTTTATTTACCTCACTCAGACTAGCCTTCCACTGCTTAAAGGAATCCTTCTTACCTTTTACTGCTTCCATTACTTTGTTAACTCTGCAGGCCTTTTTAATGCCTATTTGTACCTTTCCTAACCTGTGGTACCCATTTTATCTGAGCTTCCAGTATTGCAGTTTTAAAAAGTCTCCAAGGTTTCTGAAGGGATGTGACCCTCCTTACCTTTCTTTTCAGATTCTTCTTCACCAGGCCCCTTCTAAAATTAAATGTGGTTGTGTTGGTCTTTTTGGGCAACTCCCTATTTACATTAATGTTAAACTTAATAGCATTATGGGCACTGTTCCCAACTGGTGCTATCATGTTTACATCTTTCACCAGGTCTTGGGCATAACTTAGGACCAAGTCCAGGATTGCCTCCCCCCTGGTAGGTTCTGTGACCATCTACTCCATGGCATAGTCACTGAGAGTAACAAGAAACCTAATCTCTGTAATTTTTTCAGTTGTAGATGCTGAATCTGGGTCATCCCTGAGTTACTGTCTTGATTGTGTAATATGAATGGGAATATAAAGATTTTTATATATAGGTGTTTTTCTTCTTGATTGTTCATATTCATATTTCCCTGGTTTTTATAGATTTATTCTTTAAGTAATATTTTATTAGGATGTTAGATGATTCTGTATTTCTTAGGGAAAACCTTTCAATGTCTGGGTCAGATAAGATTTTAGTCTCATATGAAGAATCCTTGCCCATTATCATTTAGATTAGGTTAAGTAAACACTTAGGTTTCACTTAGTTTGACGTAGATATATGTTTCTTTATATCTGGCCAATCAGAGGACAATTACCACTGTCTTTTGTAACCAATTATGCTGTTTGAATATTGTTTTCTTGATGATGTCAGTCCATGTATAAAATATCGTGTATTTCCTGAATATGTTCAGAATAGGTTCAAGAAGAAGATGAAGAAGAAAAAGAAGAAAGTTGTCAATTTTCGATGAGTTATTTGGTGTAATTGTTTTCCTATTAATTGAAGCATATTTCCTGAATATGCTGAGAATAAAGTAGTCAAATTTGGATGGACTATTTGGTCGAATTGTTTTTCTGTTAATTGAAATAAAACATAGCTCTTCCTCCTCATTTGACTTCATTTTTGACATGGAATCTAATTTGTACAACAATTGTAATTATGTCAACAGTAGAATAAAACTGAAATAACCTAAGGGTAACTTTCTTGTCTGTGACTGGGAATCCAGGTCAAGAATCTCTTGCGATCACCATCTCCAATAGAGCTAATGACAGTGAGAAGGAATGCTTTGCATTTTCAGTACAGAGGTCAAGAATTCATAATCTTGAAACAACACCAAAACACTGTGGCCTTCGTCTGCCTAATATTCTCATGTTGATTTGTTTCAGTGTGAAGAATCCCAATTATATTAATCTCAATTATCAAAATTTGCATGATATGGACATTGCCCATTTATCCATTTCTCTAATTATCCAATGTACTTTACTTCATATAGATCAATAAGGTCGCATTGTGCTTATTGTTCTTTTGCTTTGGATGCTATGGATAAAAGTATTGCACAGTAATTCAAAAGAGTAATGCTTACTTGATGGCTGAGTTGGAATTGTATGTAAAATAACTGGTACATTTCTGTTCTTTCTTAAACAGTACAGAGCAGCACTATTGCCAAATTTGAAAATATGGTTGCTATTAGTAAATGTTGACTTTCTAATGGCAACCTTGTATGTTTTATTGCTCTCAGCCCAAACCAGCTCCCTTTATGCATTTGAAGCATGTTATTACATAGCATAAACCTACCCTGCTAGGCTCATAACTCTACATGCAAAATATCTGTTTAGGAAGCAGAAAAATATAACTTCCTGATGTTATTTCCTGAATTTTGGTTATGAATTGCTGTGCACGGTGAAATGATTAGTAATGAATAAAGTATAGTTTAAGAAGCAGACTCTGGAAGAGTTTCCTTACAAGTTATACATTTCTCTGTTTTCCTCTCCTAGAGAGCATGTGGGGTTTTGAACATTTCCATAATTTTGTTTAACAAGGTGTGTTGTATGATCATTTCCTGCTTATTAACAGTAAGATCATTTTGTTCAGAATTAACTTGTATATGCTTCTGTATATATAATACCTTACCTCCATTGACACAAAGCATCATGTCTGGGAGTAACACATATCAGAAGAATGCATGAAATAATAGACTTATTTTACCTGGGCTTACCTTAAGGTCATCGCTTACATTTTCTTGGACTAAGGAGCAAGGCTTTTATTTTCAGTACTGAGATGTAATTTCTGTATAAGTGATTCTGTATATCAGTAGCTAGCTGGAGGTGTTGCATGCAAGAAATGGGAAGGAACTGTTGTACATACCACATACAGGCTGAGTTCAGAAGTGGGAGGGAGTCGTGGCAAAAAAGAGCCAGAACAAATTGTTCCGGGTTTTCCCGTTCACACTGCAGTGTCTGATGCGGGAGCATGCCGGGAGGAGGCGCAAGGGAGCGTTCACACTGTTGGCCTAGAGGCACGGCTGCAAGGCCGCTTTTGGCATTCACACTTTGTTGGTGCGGGATGGATGCGGGATAATCGCACTTTCCAGGGTTTGCTACCACTTTCACCCGGTATCTTTTAAACCCGGGAGCCAAGCGTTACAAGACGGGTTGAGTATGGGTGGGGAACGCCTGACAGATGTGCCTGTGTGAACGTCCCATTTAATCCGGTTGTGGAACGTTTCTGAAATGTGTGTATATCGGGGCAAACTGCCAGTCTGAACTCGGCCATAGTCTGATTCTCACATAATCTGATTCTCACATATGTGTTCATTGCCTGAAGACTGGAATATCATGCTGAATTGCATGAGTGAAACAGTTATTGATCAAACATCATAAACCTTTCATATACCCAGTATTAACTCAAATACAGGTTTTTTCCCATTGGAAGCAATTCATACAATCAGCTGCAAGTTATCCACTGTTGCAAAACTGAGTCCAAGTTATACATGTACATGTACGGCTTTTTCAGGTGGATTTCATGTCCCAAATTGTAAGGGTGAGAGATAAACATTGATTTTTCAGACTTGTCTGTAATCAAGGAATCTTGACTGATGTATGAATCACATTAAAGCTTTCCATCTATTGCAAAAGCACCAGTAATTCTAATACTCTTATAAATGAGGCTGAAAGAGAGGAAGATGGTTCTTATTTTTTTCTCTGTTTTTGGCTTTGCCGTAGGTTCATTCCCGAGCCCTGGTCTGCCTGCAGCGTGACCTGTGGGGTGGGCATCCAAGTGCGTTTGGTAAAGTGCCAGGTGCTACTCTCTTTTTCTCAGTCTGTAGCTGATTTGCCCATTGATGAATGTGAAGGGTCCAAGCCAGTCTCAGAACGAGCTTGTTATGGTGGTCCTTGCAATGGCGACACTGGCGAATATAGTCCCGAAGAGACTGATCTCTTGTATGGCGGCTCACAAAATTTTGACGAACTCTATGATTGGGAGTATGAAGGTTTCACAGAATGCTCTGAGTCTTGTGGAGGAGGTGAGTTACAATATTTCTGCTTTTTTGTTTCTTGACGGTAGTGTTCACGAATAATAGTATTCCTCTAAGTTTTTAAATCATCTATGTATTGGGTCAGCCACACTTAGTACTTGGGTGGGAGACCACCAGGGAAGATGAAGAAGAGGAAGGCCATGGCAAACCACTTCTGCTCATATCTTGCCTTGAAGACCCCATGATCCTCGGGTTCCCATGAGTTGGTTGCAGCTTGATGGCACACAATTATTATTCACAAGATATATACAGGGCCATATTTTTAAGCATTCGTATTTAATGGCAGTTCTTAATACTTTTTTACAATGAGGTCAAAGAACATATCCCTTTGTCTATCTGGAAACTCTGTAAGATTGGGTGGTATTATTACTTCTATACAACCAGGGGCAGGGTGTGTGTGCTAACCTCTAGAAACCATGTTATGGTTCCTTCATGGAAGCTGCTAAAGAAGCTTTGGAATGGTCATGCCTTGGATTCCTGAGGTGACGTGAAAACTCCATGTGCAATGTGGATAATTCACTCTATGAACCACTTTCAACTATTAATACCACTGCATGGAGTTGTTCCTACCAGGAAAATTTCCACTAGCTTCGCCTTGGCAGTCGTCATGTGAGAACTGGCCCTCAATCTCTGTTTTCTCCATATGAAAAAGAAGAATGTCTCTGTAGAAGAACTATTGAAAATAAAGTCCAGATGTAATACCATTTTGGATCTAGAAGGTATCAAAATTCACAGCTGGGGTCTTTCATATGACTAATGCAGTAGTCGGGTTGTTTACATTTCCTGCTGACCACTTACATTTGGGCCAGAGAACTGTGTTTTCAAACAGCAAGGCTAAGGCAGGAAGCATCAGGTGTCATTTACTTTACATTGCCTGACTTCTGCTTTGTAAGCAGAGACATATGGATCTCAAGAATTGGGCTGTTACATATTTATTTCCTTACTGAATCTACTGGAGACTCAGCTGGTTTTGATAGTTTATCCTACCAAATGACATTAGCTTGGATCCAAGTACAGAGAGAGAGAACATATGGCAGAAATAACTAACTAAAAGATTGCCTGAAGCTAATAAGCTTGGCACTTAGGTTAAAAGTTAAGAAGGGTCACCGTTTATGCATATTATGAGAATTGTTTAATACACATGGTGTCCAATCCATTTGGGTCTACTCCATCATTTTCTTCTAATTGGGAACGTATGCCCATTAGAATTGTTCAGCCTCCTAGAAGTTCTCAGCTTCTTTCTGTAGTTTGCCATGTAGACATGGAAGAGGGATGTCTTCGAAATGCATCTGGCAGGATATAAGTAACTTGTGTTGGATAGAAAAATTATTTTTATCACAAAATTGAGTCATGCTTTATATTTCTAATCAACTCACCAGCACCCCAAGTCGCAGCAAAATACTGCTTTCCCCCCTACTTTAAAAATGGCAGAAAGTTTTGCATCTCTGTAACATCAGAGTAGTGATCAAGTGAAAATGTGATGCATGCAGAGCTCCCAACCAGGTTAACAAGTTGCATGTCTCAAACTTGCATCTAGGAGCAGCTCTTCTGAATTTGCCATAAATGCAGTCTTCCGTGCTAAATCCAAGCTGGAAGTTGTACTAGAATGGGTCTAGGTCACCAGTGTCATTCAGGTGGTTACTTATTCTACAGTCATACCTGGAGACAGGTTAGTAACTAGATGACTGGAGAATAAGCAGCAAGGGAGTGTTTTTTAGTTTTGTTTTTGCCTGAAGCAAAGGCTGAAATATTGAAGTTGTGAGGCTCTGTTGTTGCCATCATGATGGCAGAAGTGGATAACCCCCATCAATAATTTGCTTTTGGATAGCCCTTGCCACCCAGGGAAAGATAATGGGTTTCACTTACAGTCGGAATCCCTTGTACCTTCAAGCAAACCCAAAACCTTGGTATCAATGAGGGACCCCTATTGGAAATGATCCATGTAATCAAAATAACACCAATGCAGTTTTCAAAGCAAAACTGATGCATCAGGAATCTCCCATTCTTTTTGCTTTATATTTTCGGATTCAGATTCCGTCCGTTCTTTTGTATCTTTTTGTCTCCTGTATGTTTCGAATGTGAACATTACTAAAACAAAGCAAAAAAAGCAATCTTAATGCAATTGTATGCATGATTTCATAAAAACTATTTGTGCAGTGTTTTACAAACACTTGTCAGGTTTCTTTGCAGTTTTGAAGTTTCGAAGGAAAATAAAATGGTGCTGCCACTGTACATTTTGACTTAAAAGAAACATCTGAAAAGATGTAGAAATGCATTATTTTATCCATTCAGTATCTTCTGATTGCTTGCAAAATGGCTGCCATGCAGAAAGCTTGAGGGGAAAACATTTCCTCTGAACCAAATTAAAATGAAATAAATAGCTTCCAAATAATACTTTTTGTTATCACAGTTGCATGACAGATCACGTTAATTTTATTGTTTTTGTACTCTCAGGAGATGAAATTTGATAGACACAGAAGTAGCCCTTTACCCTCAAAGGAGCAGCAGCCAGAAGGAACCAGTTAGTAATTTAGTCTTCATTCAGTGGCTGCGTCTTCCACTGCTGTCATCAAGTATCATGTAACAATTATGCTATTCTGGTAGATATAAACACTGCAAATCCCATTTGATGGTATATTGAAAGTGAACTGAAAGCTACTTAGATTCATGTCCTACCCTTGCCCTGTATAGCATTTTAATTTCCTCATCATAAAATACAGGAATTTTCAAGGGAAAGCAGACCCAGCTTCATTATGTTAAAATCGTGAGCAATATTTTTTAGAACGTGTCTCAGATTCTTTGGGAAGTGGCAAGACAGGCTTTTTATGTACTATTTCGAGCAGGGTTTTTTTTTCCTTCTCTGCCATATTTCCTCATTAGGAAGGAATGTTTTCCTTCTTTATTATATATTTTCCAGATTTTATATATCCATGTTGGAAATGGTAAGATTCAATCCTGAAGTTCCAAGGGGGTGTCAATATTACGCTCTTTGCTACTGGGTTGAATCTTGTATTTTAGAAACTATTTACTAGATCCTAAAATTATCCTGTGTGAGGGATACATACAAGCAGCCTTTGCAGACTGGAGTCATAAAACAGCCCTTTCATAGGAAATCCTTCCTTTATTAATCTGTATACTACTGCTGCTTCCTTGCCTTGTTTGAGTGTCGGGAAGAACCAGTGCTCTTTGATCATTTGGCAGATTGTGTATTTTACTACATCTAGCAGAAGAATGCTGCATGCCAGAGAATAGTCAGAATGCACATGATGCTTTTACATTATTAAAGCTAAGCAGGTCTTAGCTTAGGACAGACTGGCTATCATATATAAGTATCCTACACTCCAGCTTTAATAGATTATCTCTCTATATAATAATGCTATTTTAAAGTGGCAACATTCCATGCACTCCCATTAGCTGTAAAATGCTCTCCCTCAGCCATTGGCCCATCAGCCACCACTCAAGAGTACTCGTGTGCCATTGGCTAGGTGCTGGGTCTGCTCCTTTCCCCCGCCCACTCCCCCTTCAGCCACTCTGCCTGGCTTGCTCTCTTGACGAAGACGCTTCTCCTGCTTTCCTCCTGTGTGGGAGTAACGTTTCCCTCAGTGGCTGTTGGTAGGTGTAACGAAATGGCAGTTACCTGTGTTTGTTTAAAATGTTCCGCCATAAGGTTTAATTGAGCTGTAGTTCCAGAGAGGGGCCTGTAGTAGTATCATTCACTGGGTTGAATGGGGCTTCCTCATCTGCTGGACTACAATTCCCAGCTGGGAAAGAGGATGGCATTTAACCCCTGTATATTTATGCCATGTTGGTTCATAGTGTGTGCTTCCTCCTACAGCTGTGCCTTATTTATTTAGTGTGTGTGTGTGTGTGCTCCATAACTGTGTAAATACTTAGATAAAATCTTTTATTTGGGCTAATATAATCTGTGTTGTGCTCTGACCACATAGTCTCCCCTGCTCTGCACAATAACAAAGGGAGGGGGTAGCCCAGGGAAGCAAGGAAAGGCCAGACCCTTGGGCTGCCAACTTTCCAGGGATCCCCCAAAGATTGGGGATTCCATCTCCAAATAGGGAGATTCGGCCAGAGGGGTCTCACTGTCCCTCTAAAAAGGCAGTGACAATTCAGTGAGTGGCGGCAGCGAACCTAAGGAGTGAGATACGGCCATGGGACAAGGCTGGGAGGCAAACAGCTGAGTTGTAAACTGGAGGTCGTTTCGCCACAATGGGCAAAGAAGCTTGGTTCAAAGGAAGGAAACCCTTCGCAGGCCATTGTGAGGAACTCATTGGGGCCAGTCATAGGGTTGCCAACTCCAGCTAGGGAGATTCCTGGAGATTTTCTAGTAGAGTCTATGGAAGGGAGAGGCTTTCCAGATGGCAGAGATCAGTTCCCCTGGAGAAAATGGTGGACTCTGTGTCCTTATATCCTGCTGAGATGCCCCCCCACCCCATGATAGTCAATATGATGTGGCAGTCAGGGCTTCAGAGTACAGTGGAGGCTGCAGGTGGGGGGGAGATGGAAAGCTGGAGGGGGAAATAAAGGTACTTTGATGATTGGCTGGGAAGGAGATAGGGTTGCCAACTCCAAGTGGGAAATTCCTGGAGATTTGAGGGATGGAGCCTGGAGAGGGTGAGGTTTCAGGAAGAGTGGGACCTCTGACAGATAGACTGCCATAGACTCCACCCTCCAAACTAGCCATTCCCTCTTGGGGAACCATTGTTGCCAGGTGGGGGCTGGAGATCACTCAGAATTACAACTGCTCTCCAGAAGGAAAGGGGGAGGAGATAGAAATCTGAAGTCAGAGGGGCAGATAAAGGTAAGTTGATGGTTGGTTGGGAAGGAGATAGGGTTGCCAACTCCAGGTGGGAAATTCCTGGAGATTTGAGGGTGGGGTTTGAGGATGGGTGGGACCTCAGACAGGTCGAATGCCATAGACTCCACCCTCCAAACCAGCCATTCCCTCATAGGGAACCATTGTTGCCAATCTCTAGGTGAGAGCTGGAGATCACTCAAAATTACAACTGTTCTTCAGATAGCAGAGATCAGTTCCTCTGGAGAAAATGGTGGACTCAGTGTCATTATACCTTGCTGAAGTCATCACAGCAAATTGACACTGAGTGCCCAAGGCCAGGGCACCCGCCCAGAGCCTCTTTCTAGAGCTTGTTGTATTTATTTCACAACGAGCCTTATTCCTAGTAATAAATAAATGAAATATAAATTCAATAGGATGTTGATGTTGCCTGGTAGTCATCAATTTTTTAAAAACTCATTAAAAATTGAGGTATGCCATGAGTTCTTGGTATTGGCAAGTGTTGTCTCCTGCTATTAATACACAAAGAATTAGAAGGCAATAAACATTTGTGAGAGATGATGGTCACGCCTTGCTGTGGGTGAAAGTGATACAACCATAAATGATGCTACAATGGATCAATCCCTTGACAGAGCAGCTCTTTGCAATAGGAAGAAATGTATCTTTGCTAATGAACAGAATATCTCACATGGCAATGTTTTTCTTGCTTCTTCAGTAGGGTTACCCAGGCTTGCTTGATGCTTTTGTAAACACACATCTTCAAAAGATTTGAGTTCTTTGGTGAACTAACCACTGTGCTGCTGTTCTTACTGTTGTGGTGGAAACAAGGCTGGAGGTTTAGTCTGAGCTAATTGTCACAATTCAACAAAGGCTTGAAATCACACATGTGAATTGCCTGTGAATTGCCCAGATTCCATCTAGCCCTGAAGCAGAGAGGGTTGTGTTGCAGAGAATGCTTTGTATGTTTTCTTGGGATATGTTTCTTGTTTTAGCATTCAGAACAACACTGAAAAGCTGACGTTAATGTGCATATTTTAGTTTCACTTCATTAGCATTCATGTGAACTTGGTGGTTGCTGAGACCCATCCAAGGGATGCTTTGGCCCAGTCATGGTCTTATTCTGGCATTGCTCATCCCAAATTGTGGTGAAATTACTTTTGACACTTACATCCTAGCTTTTCTTGCTTGGAACTAAAGGTTTCAAGGTGGGCTCCTATTGAGACAGTGACCAGCTCAAGAACCCCTTAGCTTCATCATATTTGATTCATCATATATTCAGAATATGCTATGACGTCAAGAGATTTATTTAACAGAAAGATGGGTTTTGACTTTGTGTACATGACTTCTGATCTCTGAAGCTTTATTATTGCCCACTATTGGTTGATTTTCAGGACAGTCCATAGATCAGCCATGGCTAGAAAAAAATAGATTTTTTTAAAATACGAATGATCATCAGTGCTACCCTAACAACACTTTCCTGTGAGTAAGACTTGAGTACGATTCTGAGTAGATCTGCCTAGGATTGCTCTCTGTGTTATAGACAGTTGCGTGTGGTCCATGAGAACCTCTTCCCAATTCACCCTAGATGAGACTTTCACAGTTAGCTCCAAAAGGGAGCTTTAAACACTGATAGTGAGAGGAAAATCTAGAAAAGCCACTAACATCCAGCATTACTTTATGGGAAAGCAAATTGCCTGAAATTTACAAAATGTGTAGCTCCCACCATACCTTTACTGCTTAGCAGCTACCCTTTAAGTTCTGTAGACTGGTGACCATCATGTTACTTAGCTGGTGGGTGGTGTAGTGGTTATAGTGTTAGACTAGGCTGTCAGAGTACCAGGTTTAAATACCCACCATAGAAGCAGACTTTGTGACCTTGAACCACTCAGTCTCTCTCAGCCTTACCAACCTCACAGGGTTGTTGTTATGAGGATAAAATGGAGGAGGGAAGAATTATGTAGTAAACCGCTTTGGGTCCCCATTAGGGAGAAAGTGGGATATAAATAAATAAATAAATCTGTGATCTAAACCCAATGAAGAAAATTGCATATGCATTTATACAGTTTTGAATCTGAAAATTTCAAGATTGCTAATTTTATCTATATGGCCAACTTTACGGGAGGAGTAAGTGTTGCTGATCCCATTCTGACGAAAAGGTCACAATGCAAAATGTGAGTGAGTGGTGATTTCTCTTTTTGTTCTTCCAGGGTAACATGCAAAGAAGGGATCTGGATATGTCCCCTGAAGAAAAATACTTGAGCTCTGGATATATACTTCATTCATTTCACTTATTGAATGACATAGTTGTTAAATGAACTGTTCTCACTGCAGGGAAATGCTAAGATACCCTGAAAGTGCAAAAAGAGGAAGTACTATTCAATAACATTTCCTCTTTTCTACTTCCTTGTAACATGTAGAGCCATTCTGAGAGACTCATAATGGAATTAATTGTAGGTTTGAATGAAAGCATTTTTTAAACTGTTCTAGCTGGAGTTTAACAAAATTATAAACAGAGATTGTCTCACACAAATGCACACACCAAGGCAGGTTGTCCTGTTAGTTGGCTTTAAGTTGTTTCAGTTCCATTTAGCTCAGTGAGACAGAATTGGAGAGATATAAGAGCCTGTATGTCTTATAACAGATTTTAAATACACGTGCAAATGTTCGTGCTGCTTCATGCAACAGAAAATCATAACTGAACTGGACACTAACTTTTAGCACCAGAAGATTTTTTACCCCCTGGAAAGAGTAAGACAAATACAGTAATGTGAATGAATTCAACTTTCTTGCTAATCAGAGTAGTATTTGAAGGCAATTTGTTCCAGCTTGCTAGTGGAGAAATTCCAGTTTCCTGTTTGCACGCTTCAGTTACCATCCTGCTCCAGGTACCATTTCGCTCACAGCAGCTCAGCACACAACATGTGGCACTAGAGTTCCTCTTAGTAAAGGCAGTTTTCCCTCCCTGCTCCGTGGGAGGCGAAATTGTGTGAACCTGCCCTGCTGACAGCCAAGAGCATCAGCGTGTTGTCTCAGAGGCACTGGGCAGGACCCCTGCTGGTATCATGTCTGCACTTTTCTGTCCTGACTCGTGTGTTCTCAATTTTTTCCTGTGAGATTTGTATATGTGTGTGTTTGTGTGCAGGTGTCCAAGAAGCAGTTGTGACTTGCCTAAATAAACAGACCAGAGAGTTTGTGGATGAAGATCTTTGTGTGAGCAGCCGACGCCCCCCGCAGTTGTTGAAAGCCTGTAACCTGGATCCTTGTCCCCCAAGGTAGGCTGCTGTTTTATTTTAACAGGCCATGTTGCTTTCCACACATATGAGAACTGTCAGTCCTTAGGAGCTTGAAACTTGGTTTCTTTGTCCCCAGACAATTTTCAGTGGTCTGTGGATCCGATAAAATTGGGATCACATTTTGCAGGTATGCACACAAGGTTTTTCTCAGGTATTGGGGCCTACAAATTCAACTCTATGGTAGAAATTAAGTTTAGGATGATTGTGGAGTACCCCTCCTACTTTTCTCCCCCTTCACCCATTCTCCTTCTATTCCACCTACTCATGCCTCATGATGATAATAATTCCCTTCAAAAGTCACTGCGAATACTGGCTCCTTCCCTCATAGGTCACTGCATAAGAGACAGGTTTTCACACACCAGCTACCATGACCATAGGGGGACTGGTTTCACTGGGTGACTGGGAAAGGAGCTAGGCAAAAGAGTGAGCAGAGGTGATGGGACATGTGGGGCACTCGAGCTACAATAATCTGTCATTTCCCTGCATCCCCATTTACAAATCCTCATCTACAGAGGCAAGATGGATATGGCTGAGGGGACCCTGAATTCAAAGAGTTTGAGAAACACTGAAATAAATAAAGCCAAATTATGTGCTGATGACCATTTAAGAACATAAGAACATAAGAGACGCCAATGTTGGATCAGGCCAAAGGCCCATCCAGTCCAACACTCTGTGTCACACCGTGGCCAGAAATACCAGTGCCATCAGGAGGTCCAGCAGTGGGGCCAGGACATTAGAAGCCTCCCACTGTTGACCCCCCCCCAAGCACCAAGAAGACAGAGCATCACTTGCCCCAGAGCCCCTAGCTATACCTTGTGGCTAATAGCCACTGATGGACCTCTGCTCCATATGCTTATCTAATTCCCTTTTGAAGCCGTCCATGCTTGTAGCACCCACCACTTCCTGTGGCAGTGAATTCCATGTGTTAATCACTCTTTGGGTGAAGAAGTACTTCCTTTTATCCGTTCTAACCCGACCGCTCTGCAGTTTCATGGAGTGCCCACGAGTTCTTGTATTGTGAGAAAGGGAGAAAAGTACCTCTTTCTTTACCTGCTCTTTCCCATGCATAATCTTATAAACCTCGATCATGTCACCCCTCAGTCGTCTTTTCTCCAAGCTAAAGAGCCCTAAGCGCTTTAACCTTTCCTCATAGGGAAAGTGTTCCAACCCTTTTATCATTCGAGTTGCCCTTTTCTGCACTTTTTCCAAAGCTATAATATCCTTTTTAAGGTGTGGTGCCCAGAACTGCACACAGTATTCCAAATGAGGTCTCACCATTGATTTATATAGGGGCATTATTATATTGGCTGATCTGTTTTCAATACCCTTCCTAATAATCCCCTAATAATTTACTTCACATTCTGCTAGTCCTGATGTTTGATGAAATCCTTGGCAGGATGCTGCAGATACCTAGAGTTAGAAAGTTTATCCAAGGTTATTTTTATTTAAACATAGTGCTGGACTTTGACTGTAATAAATAATTCATTCATTTAAATATCCAGGTGTATTCTTTCAGTGCTCCCTTTGTAAATAGACATCACATATAAGGAACAGTAAGAACCTCATTAATGCTTATCACAAAGCAATCTCAAATATCCCCCCAAAAAAACATTTACTGTTTTTGATGGTTACAGAGCATAACAAGTAACACAGATGATCACAGTGTAATACCACATTTCCCTATGTCAACTGAAAAATGCCAGAAATATTTCAGATGTCTTGAATTGTTCACACTCGTTTGTTCCATCTGGGGTAGTTCCTTTTAGAGAGGAAATCTGGAGGCAGTGAAATGATTGATTATATTCCCAAAACATTTTGCCCAGCAAATAACGTCTCACTGATCAAACATGAGCTGAACATGTGAGTCACCCAGAATAATAGGTAATTGCCTTGTTATGGAGAACAAAAGTGTAGTGAATAATGGAGGAGGGGTGAGAGAGAAAAGTGGGAGAAATTTGTTCAGCAGAAAATTATAAACTTATTCCCAAGTGAAGGAACATTTTCCCATCCTTTTAGATTAGTTAGCTTGTACCACTGTTATGCATTATGTCCTGTGCTACAGAATTATACATAACATTTTGTTTGCCCTTGTATGGCTTTTGGAGTGGAGTGTAGCAACTTTGTCTTTTATCAGGTTTAACTAACTTAGTCATTTTTTTCATTGTCTTTTGAATTGGAAAGCATTACTTTGTAGGAATTCAGCAATCTGCTTAATTTAGAACACTTGTGAAGTGAAACATGTGTACTATGCACCATAAAATTACTCTGAAATTCAACAAAGAGATATATCAGGTCTTCTGCAACCATTTTGAATGAAACTCAGTTGGTTTTGATTTCATGCTTAAACATCCTTGAATAAAGGCCATGATCCAGAGACTATTAGTTACTATGCATTGTATGTTTTTGATCTCCAAAGGATCCCACTGATAAATCAGCCACAGTGTCTCCATGATGAACACTATAATATGTGGGATTAGGAGCACATGTCTGGGAGCCACAGTTTTCCTAGGCTTCTGGGTAGATATTTAATACATAGTTCCAGACATAAGGTACAAGGAGAATAAATGGGAACTTGTGTGCCCTGATCAGATTGGCAACTCAACAGTGTATCTGGCAAACTAGCTTTGCTAAACACATAAGCAAAGCATGTTTGTGACTCCCTCACATGATGGACCGATTATCTTTTGTCCGTATCTGTACATGAATTTTCACAGCATGAGGAACAGGCCATTGCAACATAGATTTACAGTGTTGACAATGAGTGGATGTAAGATTTAGTCAAATGTTCTACATTCTGGGGAACTCTGATGTTCGTTGGAAGCTTCTTAAGAGCTGCTCAGTGAGAAGATGACTCATGGCACTTAGGCTAGCTGAAAACTTTGCTGGGAACGTGCTTTCTAGACAGATATGCAAGATGGGCTCCCAGTTGGATTGGTAGTATTCCCCAGCAAAGTTCACCTCTAACACAGTATTGTGTAGAGCAGTTTTGTGCATGTACAGTAGCTGCTTGGTCATTGGAGGTGTCTTTGCTGGGTTCAAGAACTAAAGTCATTTGCTGGAGAACAGACAGTATTCCCTGGGGCCATTGTCATTTGGGTTATTAAACTGACTGACTAGTGTGAAGCATGGGATTATGGACACATCCATATTCATTTGGATGCCTCTGAGCAGCTTTCCAAATGGTTAGCTCTGTGCTCATAACTGGCAGATGTTCAAGCATAGTTAACAGCAGTCAAGCTCCTTAAAGGCAAAGCCATCCATCACCTAGAGTTCCCTTCAATGTGCAACTACATGGGAATATTGGGTGTATTAGAAATCATTCCCAGTTCTCAAAAGCCTAATCAGTTCCCCTCATGAACTTCATGCCTGCACCAGAACATGCTCCAGGGTCCTCTGCAATGCATTGGGTTTAAGTGCCAAGCGTTCAGATTTCATTGGCTGATGGATCAGCATAGAAAGGTTCCCTGCACATAGAAAGTCTGAAAACCACTGATCTAATTCAAACATCTGTCTTGAGGCAGGATATTTCTATGTAAAATACCTTTGGCAGATGATTTCATAAGCCATAAGATGCCACCAATGAAGCTGCAATGGTTTTTCCCTTTCCGTTTGGGAACATGTTTTTACAGGTAAGTAACATATTGGCTTTCGAGCAAGGGAAACCTTTGCCTTTTTAACATACTGTTCAGGTTGCCCTTCCATGTATTTTAAAGCATTCTAAGGAGATGATTCAATGAGCCTATATTTCTGTAGGGTTTACCCTAGGGAAAGCAGCCATCGGATTGCTTCTTTAAAATGGTTTTGATGAAGTCACTTCCAGTCATACCTTGACAGGAAAATGGCCCACACTCAAAAATGCTTCTCACTCCAGTTTTTATTTGTCCCAATAGATTGTCAGATCAATGGCCACATGATGATTTAGTGGTCAGGGATCTCATCTGCCAAATATACTAGAGGTGCAGCCTTTTGAAATAAGGGTCTGCCCAGAGGGGGGTAGGAACTGTGATGTTCTGCAGTAAGGGACATTTGTTTAGTATAAGCAATGTATGGCAGCCATTGAAGATACAGGGGCAGCTATTGCCTAACTAGATATCAACTCTTTTATTAATAATTGTAATGTCATGAATGACCTTTGGTAAGCCAGAGAATGTTACCAGGAGTATGGAAGAGTGCCATGATGGATGTTATGAATTATAATTTTTTATATCTCCCCTATAGCTGGGTCAGCATGTGTTAAAAAGATTTGGTAAGTGTATGTGTGTGTGTGTGTGTGTGTGTGTGTGTGTGTGTGTGTGAAGGGAGAAGAGCAGGCAATGAAAGCCAGATGGATGAAAATGAAGGAAATTCCAGTCAATTTCTGCAGCTTTGTTCTTTACATACTTTCAAAACTAAGCGTTTATTCCTGTGCAAATAGCTGAATGGTAGAGAGCAGACGTACACTGGGGAAAAAACTCATAAGGTTCCAGGAATAGCCAAAAAGATCTGCCTTCCTCTGTGCCATAAGCAACACCGCTCATTCTCAAACTTTATGGTACTTCTGAGAAGGGGGGAGGGATTCTCCTGCAGCAACTGGATGGTTCCTGGACAAGGCTGATAAATCTCAGAATTCCAACAAGGTCAACATCACTGTAGTAAACACTAAATTTCCTCCATAATAAAATGGATTTCTATAAAGGTATATCATTTTCGAGTCTTATAAAAATGTTTTGGTGTTGGATTGAGCATAAGATTTCCGTGCATGCTAGAGCCCTTGCACAAGCAGAAACGTACTAAAAAGATCATGCTGGTGGTTTTTGGAAGCGGTTTTTGGGCCTACCTTCTTTTTGTTGTTTAGAAATGTGAATGTACATGGGAGAAAATAATTCAACGTTTCCTGTTATTATCATCATCATCAATAATTATTATCATCAAGCACCTATTCCAGCAGGCAGTTGCTACACATAGAATGCTATGCATGGATATGAGAGTTTGGGGGTGTTGTTCAAGAAGGGACTGTTTTTGAGATGTGGACCATCTCCAGCATTCCTTTTTTAAAAAATATAGCCACAGAAACACTCTTGTCTTAAGATATATTCAGAAGTTACACAGGTAGTGCAAATGCTGTTCTGTTTCCTATCAAAGAATCATATTATTTTTCTGAAGTTCACCTTTGCTGTGAAATAGACAATGTAGTGCTTACAGAGGTCTTCAGGCATGGGTTTTTACAAAGCACTTTGAATGGGTAAGAACTCAAAGGGGCACTTAAGTCCTATTTGTGCAATGAATATTGTTAATGGGGAAAGGAATAAAATGTACATCCTTGTCAGTGCATATTTTATATTCACATCGTAAAGGAAAAGCCTGTTTAAGCCTCACTTTCAAAATCACTCCAGATCTCGAGATTTTTTCTTCAAAAATATACACCTCTGGGGATCGTGTGGTCATTTTTCCTTTCATATCGTATCAGTGACAGGAAACTACATATTATCTACAAATATGTGTAATGAAACTCTGATGCTGTTTTTCTTTTTAAAAAAAAAAAAGAAGAAGCAGATTTGGGGAGGTGTTTCTGAGCAGAGAAGGGTGGAAGGGAAAAGGATGCTTAACCATTCTCTCCCTCCTGCAGCATCTTTTTCCTCTGTACAGTCTCAGATGTGTGCTTGTGAGGGTAAAAACGCACCTGGATTCTGTGGCAGGCAGAAGCAGGTTAGGGGACTGCTTGGAGTTTCGCAACCCCTGACACACCTGTTCAAAGCCATGCCCTCCTGAAGATGCTCCTCTTTAAAGACAAACCGTCATGAGTTTCATTATGCACATTCGTGTGCTGTTTGATCCTCATCATTCCAGCAAAAGGAATTCCATCTGTACAAGAGACACATAAAGTTTAACTGCTGATTATTGATTTCAGCCAAAGGTAACATGGCCAGGGCACCATTCTAGGAGTCCCATAAGGGTTGTTTGGCAACCCTGGGCTCTTCCTGTGGGTTTGGAAGGAAAAAACCCCTCAAACATTTGTCTGCTTGTGGTGGCTTTATGCTAATATCTCACATCAAGCTGTGCAGACAGTACCTGTTTGGCTCTGCTAATGACTCCATCTGAAGAAGTGGCACAGTACAGACTTCCAAGAAAGGACGTGCTGATTGATCTGGTATATGGATCCTTGGGTGGGGGACCTCTCCAAATATATCCCCAGGGAGCATTCAGGTGTTCTTATTTTCCTATTTTGATTGCACTGGATTTTAAAAAATACGATAACCTATATTACCTAGATTGGTACCTATAGGTATTTTGTTCTTTACCCAGTTCAGTGCATGTTAAATTTCTTGTCAAATGTGTTCATCAGATCACTCTTCTCATTCAATGACCTTCATGAAGAGATTCCTATATATCCTATCTAATGATAAAAAGTTTGCCATTTTGAAGTATAGACGATGATACTTTTCTATGCAGTATGATTTGACTGCACACTCCCCTCCCCCACTGATGGACAGCGTATATGAAGTATACAGTAACAAATTTTACTTTATTTTACTTCTTTTGGAATGGATAGTTTTCTTGTCCGAGCACCTTGCTTCAATCTGTCTCCGTTTCCTAATGCCCTCTCTAATGAGAATCTAATACTTGCTGCCACCTAATATTTTCAAATATTTGGAAGCCTGTCTTCTTTTCATAGAGCGTACCTCTACCTCTTGTTCTTTGTTTCCTCTTTAAATATGTTCTCAGTTTCCTCAAGTATAAATTTACTCTCTTGGCAGAAAGAATTTGTTCTTTTGAATACAAAAGGGAAAAAATTTCTGCCCGTCTGCAGAAGGAGGGGGGGGGGGGGCTTGCTTTTTCAAACTGAGCCAGTAATTGACTGTGTTTCAAAGTCCACATATGTCTGGAAAGATTGGCAATTTTCATTCATTTCACTCTCGTTGCAATATTCTGCAAAGCATCTTAAAGTATCTCACAACTGAGTGAAATATTGCTTTGTGTGATTACTCTTTCCATGCTGGATGCAGAAAATAAGACCCAAATGGCAGAAGTTTATTGGAACTGGTGTAAAAACCTTGACTCCCCCTGCCCAGTTAAGCATCTTACATTAGATCCACTGTTACACTAGATCACGTTACACTTTTACACACCAGCAGTGCTCCATCCCCTTTAATCCATGTGAGCAGATTAATAACTTGATCAGTCTGCCTTTTAATAGATCCAGAGTGTAGTGATCTTGACTCTTCTTGATGGTTCAGAACTCTACCCTAGGACTGAGGCAATGTAATGCTTTTCTGTGGCATCTGTGAAATGGCCCTGCGACTCTACTCATAGGTGCCAGAATGCAAGTCTCTGTTCAGGCATATCTCCTTTCATACTGAATGAGTTAACGGTATGAAACACACACACACCCCGGCCAATTCATCCAGTTTGTTTTTCCCCCCCCTTGGTGAGATAGTCCTAAGCTTTCAGAATTCACAACATTCTTCTTAGGCAAAGTGAGGTGGTTATGAACTTTTCCAAATGTAATCTCAGGTTGGTAGAAAGCAACAAACAAAGGAAGCCCAATACCACATTTCCTCTTTTCATTGTTTCTGGGGTAACATGGGACACTTGAACTGATCTCAACTCCTTCGTGAATTATATTCCTGATACAGGATCAGTGCATATATCTCATAGCAGGTGAGAAAGGTGAATTCCTTCTTTTTTGAAAAGGAAGAGCACAGCTACACCTCAAAATTATTCTGTCAGGGCCACACTAGACTGTGTGATATGAGTTGGCCAGGGGTTACCCAGCCCAACTTGCAGTGACACATAAAGTTGTGAAACTAATGTTCCCAAGCACTCTGTGGGCCAATTTGCCTTGGGAACGTGGGAACGTAGCCTTCCCTCCCACACCATTTTCCCAAGGTGAAACACCTGTGAGGAGGCTCTGCCCCACTGTGGGGGCACCACATGTACTGAATAGCATGTGGAGCCCCACAGCAGGGCAAACAGGACCCTCACAGCTGTTTCAGCTTAGGAAAATGGTGTGGAAGGGAAAGCTGAATTTCCTATTCCCCCCACACCATTAATTACATTGAAACAAATTTTAATACCCTAGCTAATGAATTTTGGGTGGCCTTCTTTCCTTGTTGTGTGCATCATCAACCTCCCACTACTTGCCATTCAAAATTCTGGTGTGGTTTAAATACATTTACCATAGAAGGACGGTGTAAAGCAGAATTTTCATATTCTGCCATAATTGATTCCCCCAGGTTAAGGAAGATTGGGCTTCTTTCTCTTCTTTTGACTGCAACTTGAATGTGAACTGGATCTACTTGAATAAATGTAATCTTATCTTTTCTGCAGTATACATCTTGGGAGATTTATTTACTGCAATCAGTATCACGCTTCTATGACTGGGCAAAACTCTGCTATATTAACCAAATATCTCAATAAAATGGTCATATCAATCCATTTTTTTTGTCTCCATAAAGGAAAACTCAACTCCTTTCAGTCTGAAATCTGAGGAGTTGATTGCTTTATTCTCAGTAAGGAATGTTTTCTCTGAGATCAGGGCCTCCCTGATTGTTAATCAAGCCATCCTGCATTCTTCTATTATCAGACCATCTTTTCCCCAGATGGTAGCTAGAGGACTACAGTACATACAAAGAGGGAGGGTAGATGGGTACTCTGAAGAGAAATGAGGAGTACATCCCCCCCCCATTCTAGCCCAATATGATCTATCATTAACAGTGTTGCTCAGATCTTGCAAACAGAAGGCCATTACTTTCTTTATTGAGTCAAGTGGTCCAGTAGCAATGTATGCCATTCCTTTACCTCCTGCAGCTGAATGAGATTGAAGCACCCTTTAAAGACAAATGAGCAAATCAGGAAGTGGTTAATTACGTTATTTAATGATGAATTACAGAACCAATTAAAGTAATTATGTGGGAAAGGCAAGCAAGGGATTTGCCACCCACTATTTCCCCCTCATAGAATGGAACACATTTGTGAAATGCTTTTTAAACATCTTAACTACTCTCAGTTACAGGGAATTCTGGGCCAGTATCCACAGTAAAAAGCTGGTAGCATATTTTCACCCATATTAGCTGGGCTGTGTGGCTATTTAAAATGGGGAATATACTGTCTTGTGAATGGTGGTGAGATGGGAGGAGATTCCCAGCTGCCAGTTATAAGGTACTTTACAATCCATGTGTGATTTAGGTCTTTGCGAATATAACAGCCAGAGATGGTATTTCGGGATAACAAGAACGAACAGATGCTCCCCCTCCTTTTTGCCTCACAACTTACCATGTTCCAGAGCACCATTTCTTTAACAATTTATGCATGTGAGACAAAGCTTAAATATAACCAGATCTGCATCTAAAAGCAGAGGAACTATTTGGACTCCTGTTGTTAACCTGTATCCCCACGTGTCCTAGTTTAAGTGATCTACCATGACTGTGATCATGTGTGGGGCAAGATCCTACATGAAGTGTGTACAGGTGCTTCCCCTCATGGGCCCTAGTACAAGGCCCCATAGTTCCTAAGGAAGCTTCTGTTTGAAATCTGAGAGTGACAGACACATTTACAGCCTTTAAGTATAAAAGTATGTTGCATGTGTTGCAGAGAGATTTGTACTTAAATTGCCATTTCTTTAGGGAGAGATCTCGACCTACTTTGTGAATAATTGCCTTAATCTGTCCCAAATCCTCTGAGACAGGCCAGGTCATAAATAAAGATGTTTAAGTTAGCATTTCATAGCTTCTTGGAGATTGGATGCCTCAAGACCCCCCTGATAACAGCTTCTTTCCCACTATTAGACTGTAAGCCCTGTGCATTAAAATGTGCGTTTTCACCCACATTACTAATATCTGTCCCCTGAAATGGTGCTGGATGGAGCAGATAATATTAGCTGACATAAAAAAGAACAATCTAGCATAGATCCTAGCTTAAAAGCACAGCTTTCAATGGGCCTTGCTTTCAAATTATTTGTCTAACTAGGAGGATGTAAGGATATGTGCACATACACACCAAAAAGTTTCACAAGAACTTTCTTGTATTCATCTGAGTTCTTCAGCTATTTCTTGCATTTATCAAAGTTTTTCAACTACTTTGCCTGAGCGGAAAACTCTAAATCCACCTTAAAACATATAACAGTCTACTAAAGTTCAGGATGAGGGTGTGTTCCCTGTTAACTGATTCCCAGATGGTCAATTATTTTTGACAAAATACACTTTTTTTTAAAAAAAGATGGGAAGCTAATCAAAGTTCTCATCCACCACCCCTGCCACCCATATACACACAAGGGGCCAGCCAGCAAGTCTCATTCCCATAGCCCTCTTCCATCTCTGCAATAGCAACCAATGCTCTGTTGACACTCTGGGGGGGCTCCCAGTTGCTGACTTCTAATCTGGGAAAGCCACTCAGTGCAGTGTAGAATGTGTTCACCATGAAGGAAATCTCTAACTTTGCATCCTATGGGTCAGCTTGCTTAACTTCCAAGAGGTAGGAAGAGGGTGGTTGTTCTCCCCCACCCTTTACACAAAGGTATGGGGAACTGTGAGCAATGGTAGGTCCAAATGAAAATCTTTCTGGCTACCTGGACATGTGGCATATTCGAGACAGTGATGTTCTCGAATGTTGCAATGTCCTTCCTGCATTCCTGTGTTGTTTAATGCCCTAGATGATGTATCATTATCTTCTACTTTGATGATTGAAAAGAAAATTGCTTTGCTGCATTTCTTACACAGAGAGTAGAATTAGAACACTGGAAGAAGTTGGCAATGTGTATATTTTGGCCACCGTGCTGACATTTTGCTTTCTCCTTTACAATTAAAAGAGAGAGAGGAGGAACAGGAATGCTGAGCAAGAGGGTGTTTGTTCCTAATACACTGAGAACACAGTTCTAGATTAGCTTGGCTTAATTTGAAAATTGAAAGCTTCTGCTGTTTAAATGGAAGTGTTAGTTGCAGTAATGAAGTGAGTGAACAGATACCAGAGTGGGTGCACTGCTTCTTTGGAAATCTGTTGGTGACTTTGCAACTGCATTTTTTCATTCATACATTCCTTTCATTGTTCAGGTATTATTTTGCCAGCAATGCAGTTCTTTTTTCAATCTCTAGAATGGCATCCCATGCCAACAAATACAGAGTTTGCATGTTGCATTGGAGGCCTTCCTTGTGATTTTCCCTCGATCTTGGAACTCCTAAGTAATTTGAGCAAATTGTGTAAATAATAGGTCACCGGGAAGAAAGGGAACAAAAACTTCCATTGTAGGATATAAACTCTGGTTTTCTTTGGCTTCCTACTCCTGATTTACTTTTCTCTGCAACCAGAACAGCAGTTGTTAACTTTTTGTGAAAAGAAGAAATACAGTCTTTCTAAATAATTTTTAAAACTCTGTTTGCTTTGTAGTAGAGGTGCCACAGAAGCCCTGTTCTAAACCCTGTGATACTGTGTCCCATCATATGAAGCTACTTTCACCTAAGGCAGACCGTTGGTCTGTCAAGGACAGTTTTATCTCAAATTGAAGTCTTCCGTGTCTCTTATTCTGTGATTAGAGCTGGCCTGTCCGCTAGCCGCACCTAGGCAATTGCAACACATCTGTTGCAATCAATTCTGTTTGAGAAGTTATTGCAACAACACAATCACAAGATTACCTAGGTTCATTAGCAGACAAATAGCCGCTAATTAGTAAGTCTGAACTCAAAAATGCCAAATTATTTTTTCCCATTTTGCTTTATGCTCTTTTGCAAATTGGAGGCGTTGGCAAATGGGTAGCCAAGGGGGGAAGGTGGCATTTGTAATCATGCAAACAGACACATCTGAATTCATTCTAATGCATCCAAACAGTTTGCTGAATAATCAGCTGCCTGCTCATGCCTCTCAAGAAGGACATGAGTGGAACCAGTGGGTGTCTGGACATGCCTAACTATGACCAAGCTACCAACCGGGAAGGGGGGGAACAGTGATATGGCAGCTATTAGAAGTGGCCTTGCGGTTGTCACAGCAATGCCTAAAAAACTTGGGTGCCTCATGAGAAAACTGGGGACAAAAAAAAAATGAAGTCCAGAGTAGGCTAGGCAGACAAAAGCTTCCCACAGGTTGTTGCAGTCATTAAGCACTCGGGAAACTTCCACAGGGATTATCTGCCACCAGTTCTGTGCTGTTGGGAAGTAGGTATTTTTCCTACTTCCCTACAGTATTGTGGTGCGTTTGTGCACCTCCTGGGGTTTCCCTGGATTTTCTCCAATCTTTCTGAAATCTGCTTTGCAACAAAGTTTTTTGTAGGAAAGGTCAGGTGGGAAAGTTTGGATTCCCCTGCCTACGTGGCAGCCAATTTTCTTGGCCATGTTCCTGTGGTGGCATTCCCCACCACCGCCACCATTGAAGACTTTTGTTTTCGAACATCAATTTCATATTGTTATATCCATATACTATTATAGAAATGTGTGTAGCAGTTTCTGTGAATCCCCAGCTCTTTTTTAAAGCGTCTCTATCTCCTTCCATTGCAGAGATATAAGGGGAAAGGCCTATCTCTGCAACAGAAGAGTATAGAGACTTACTTTTTAATATATTTAAGCAGGGAATCCACAGAACCTCATACTCTTATTATTATAATAGTAGAACAATATAATGTGGCCCAGAGGAGGAGTATTGGTTGCTGCTGGGTCACTGGGGCTGGGAAGCTGCAGGGAAAATTGCCATGTGAAAGCCCCAATGCCACTATGCTATATTGGCAGCTGCACTGGCAATGGGGAAACCACACATGCATTCTCATGTGGAAACTATCTAGGTTCCTCTGATAGACCAACAGGCATGTTCATGCTGCACTCATTCCTATAATGTGTTTATTTGTTAGAGCAAGGCTCACAGTTTCCCAGTAACTCACACCTAGTTCTTCCAACCTGTAGGTGAAAAAGTAAAGCTGTTTCTGAACTGCAGCACTTTGGATTGGTTATAGAGAATATGTTTCTATGCACTCTACCCTGCAAGCAGAAAAATAGATGTAAGAGTGATGGATTCTGCCTAGCTTTCTCTTTGATATGCCAGTTTTCTGAATGTAGGGAGTGGTTTGCGTGGTAGACCGTTCAGTTACATGAACCCTGACCTGCCGTCTGAAGTGACATAGTCCAGAAACAGGTTTGATATCTTCTCTGCAGATACTGAATCATAGGTTTTAACAACTTCAGTCCTACCTTGTACTCCCCTATGTAAAATCACAGTATCTGGAAAAGCCCTTTTTCTTCTAAGGTCCTTCATTCTGTTTGGAAAGTGTTGTGTCTGCTGGCCGACACCAGGGGCCAGCGACTACCCAGGGCTTGACCCTGGGTGAACAATGGGAACTTGTCTCTTGGTCTCTCCAACAGGGAGCCAATAGAAACGGGGAGGGAAATTCGAACCTCCCAATGGGATCCAGGGGTGTCCCCTGGATATGTATATAGTTGGCCTCCTGGCCGTTAAAGAGTCAAGCGTGCACCATGTTATGGGAGCTGAGTGGGCCTAGCCACGCGGTCAACCCACTATACAATAGAAAGAGTTAATTACTATTTCGTTTTTTGTCTCAAGTGAAGCAGGTCAGGGGCTGCTGACAACAGCACACTCTGTTCATTGCCAGAAGTATTTCCTTAGAGCCTCCTTTAACTATTATTCTCAGTGTGTGTCTGTGACCGTGCACTTCTCAAAAGCATCTCTTTAAATCTTATTCTCACATCAGACAATCAGGATTTTCAGTAGTGAAGGTGATACTCCCAGATACACCATCAGCCTTCTTTGGAATAACCCAGCTTCCTTTCTTCTAAAAAAAGTTTTTTCTTTGTGGGCTCTGTTTCTGAAAACTGGCATTCTGCCTTTTTGATTTACAGTGAGCTATAGAATTCTGAGTGATACCAATCAGAGCGCAGAACCAACACAAGCAGCTGGTTTTGCTCCCAAAACTTTTCGTATGAAGTCTTTGATCGGTCTGCATGCACAGAGTTAATGATGCAGAATAGCCATACAATCGTCTCTTTTCATAGATTCTTTTGAGTTCGGGAACTGCTGTTTTTGAGAAAAAGAAAATCACTGTACGTCACTCACTCAGGACCCACTGCTGTACAGATTTGCTTAAATCAATTAGTAGAAACACTAGTAAAATTAATCTCTGAATTTAAACAGTGCCCAGAAATGAAACATAGCATTAAAGCAAGGGAGAAGTTCAGACACATACTTACAAAGATGCAGAAAGGCAGGCGAAATAACAGCATTGAGTCTGTTATCAAGTCCTCTTTCTTTTGAAGTTATTGTTTTGTCACTAATAACTGCATTAAAATGACATTTTCTATTTGTTTCTTTTTTATTAGTGGATTAAGATATTTTTGTGTTGAGAGCTGTTTGTTTCTTCTTTTGCAATATTCAGAAAGGATTTGAGAAGAATTATTTAAACAGGCTGTGCCAGTAAGTTGTATACTTCTGTAATCTGTGTTTCAATTTACCATCTGAAAGTCCCAGTTAAGATTATTAGAAACCTATTGGATGTGCATTTGTATACCCAGAACAGCCAGTGAGTTTGTTTTCATTATACAGAAGAGGAAGTGAGGCAGTCTATCCAGATAAACAATAAAGTTTAGTCTTGTAATTCATCATTGGCATTATTTACAGATCAGAATTTCTGATCTTTAAATGTTTAAATACTTTGCAGGACCCAACAATTTGATATGATTTGCAGAGTATAGAGTAGTCACAGGCAGTTGAAAGCAGTTGCAGGAACAGAATCTATTTTCAGAATTCTAGCCTAGTTTTGTTACCTTATTTACATAAAATAAAGATGTCAAGAAAAAGAGAAATCCATCTTTAAAAAATTGCATATGAGTTACAGTTGTGTGCAGAAATAACAATAATTCGTGTATAGCCTTTTAAAAAAGGAATTGTTTTACATTCAAGGTTGTCTTTCTTTTGGGCAAATATGGTACTTTTCTTAGAATATAGCGCATTTTTACTATTCTGAGAAGAATACCAGATTAGAGGTGGAACTGGTAGCTGAGGTATCAGCAGTATGGCTTGTCAATTTTCTATTCAGATTGGTCTTGGCAGTAGATGTTGGCAGGTGCATTGCTGAATAGATCCTTGCATTTCCTGTCTTGTAAAATCATGATTAGATAATTGTAGTTGTTGGCACTGTGGGGATTATTTTTGACTTTTTAATCTATGGTATTTTATTGCCATTCTTGTTGAATTGCTTATATATTACCTTTAACCCATGTATGGGGAAAGGTGGTGTTTTAAATAACGGGAATGAATCCAATCTAATATTTGGTGTGAAATCACCTCAAAAGCCCATAAGCCAGTGTTTGAACCTGGTGTCATGAGCAGTTGGATTTTTATGAGCTTTATTCCATAACATGCTGAGGAATATGAATTCTGATGCAAAAATGTAATTTGAAATTTATTGTGAAAAAGGTAATGAGATAATTCATGCTAAAAACAAAGTCTGAGCTATATTCTAATTTAGTCTTCCTTTGTGTAAACGGACATACTTTTAAAATTATGCCTACTTCATGGACAATTGACAAATAAGAAAAAAATGGAATTTGTCAACTAGGTGATTTATTATAGATTATTTGTCCATTTCTTAGCAGGATCTGACACCTGGGTTTCTACAATGGATTATTTTTCTTTGGATGATTCTTCTGGAAATTGCAGTTTCTCATACTTTACGACATCCATCATGCCATTTATCACTGCCTCCTTTTTATTCATTCATAATTACTAAAGCTTCACAGCACATCCTGGCTTCATTTTGAAGTATTTTGCACAAATATTTTCTTTTCTATTTTTTTGCCCCCATGTATTCCCCACTTTTTAACACCAAATCCCAGAGCCAAATTTATTTATAAAAGGCTATTTTAAATAGCATCATGTCAGAATCAACAGCATGCAAATCTCCACACACATTCCAAGGAATCGGTATGCTTTATTAGACTACAGATCTGTTGCCAGCTTATACAGGTACATTGTTAGGAATAACTGTGAAGGCTGAGGCATCAATGCATATACCATGATGCTGCAATGGGCTAAGCAAATGAAATCCAAGCGCGCGTGCGGGAAATCTCCCGGCGGGATATTAGGTCATGATCGGGAGACTCCCCATGCACCATGAAAGCAGAAATATTCACACCGACAGTGGAATGCAAGCACTCCCTCCTCCACAAGGTTATGCAGATAACACAGTCTGGCTCGGCCAGTTAGCACGGTCTCATGAGCGCCTCCTGATAGTTGTTTACAGCAGTTTAAGCCAAGCAAGCAAGCATGCGCTCATGCACTACAGATGAAAACAATGAAAGCATGGCAGTTAGCTGACACATCATTGAAAGACCAGAAATCAGTCAGTGTTTAACAGATGCAGGGACAAGATGTCATATGTAAGGAATGAGTGGTTCCACATTGATGTCAACACTGGAAAGGGCCCACTGAAAAAGTTCTAGCTGTGGGGATTCTCTGTGTTATTGGTTATAGGCTTCCCACCGTTCATTGCCATGAGTATCAGAACACATCAGTTAAGTTGTTGTTTTGATAATGGCTACCATAGAAGGGGAAGTCATGGAAGCAGTGACAGACTTCACGTTCCTGGGATCCAAGATCACTGCAGACAGTGACTGCAGCCATGAAATTAAAAGATGCCTGTTCCTTGGGAGGGGAGCTATGGCAAACCTAGACGGCATAATAAAAAGTAGAAACATCACCCTGCCAACCAAAGTTCGTATGGTCAAAGCAATGGTATTCCCAGTAGTCATGTACGGCTGCGAGAGTTGGACCATAAGGAAGGCCAAGTGCCAAAGAATAGATGCTTTTGAACTATGGTGCTGGAGAAGACTCTTGAGAGTCCCTTGGACTGCAAGGAGATCAAATCAGTCAATCCTAAAAGAAATCAACCTTGACTGTTCCCTGGAAGGCCAGATACTGAAGCTGAAGCTCAGATACTTTGGCCACCAAATGAGAAGGGAGCACTCACTGGAGAAGACCCTGATGCTGGGAAAGACTGAAGGTCAAAGAAGAAGGGGACGGCAAAGGATGAGATGGTTAGACAGTGTTATCGATGCAATGAACATAAAGTTGAGCAAACTCCGGAGGATGACAGAGGACAGAAGGGCCTGGCGTGATGTGGTCCATGGGGTTGCAAAGCGTCGGACTCGACTGTGAAACTGAACAACAACAACAACCATTTGAAGACATTTATTTAGAATCATAGAATGTTAGAGTTGGAAGGGACCTTGCAGGTCATCTACTTCAACCCCCTGCACTCTGCAGGAGCACAGCAGAAAGATAGCCCTACAACATACCCAAAAGGTGGTCGTCCAGCCTCCGCTTGAAAATGTCCAGGAAAGGAGCATCCACCACCTTCTGAGACAGTCTGTTCCACTGCTCAACCACTCTTACAGTTAGGAAGTTTCTCCTGATATTTAGCCGAAATTGACTCCCTTGTCATTTCCACCCATTAGATCTAGTCTTGCAATGCAGAGCAAGAGAGAATAGACCTGCTCGATCTTCTACATGACGGCCCTTCAAATACTTGAAGACTTGCAGAGGTGATTTGTCATTGCCTTTCTCTGCAAAGTCTTCCTTGGTGGTCTCCCATTCAAGAACTGACCCTGCTTAGCTTCTGAGATCTGATGAGATTGGGATATACTATACTATTCCACATCCACCTAAGGGCTTTACATAGAGATTAAATAGCATGGTGGATAAGACTGAGGCTAGAAGAACCCCACAGGACATATCCCACACAGATGAAAACTGCACTCCAGTAGCAACTCTATGAGTTTGATCCATAAGGAAAGGTTTAAACCAGTGCAAAGCTCTTTCTTTCCCTGATACTACTTCTAACTCAGAACTCAGCAAGGTAGCCCAATGTGCCAAATGCAGCAGATAAACCCATAAAGAGAGGCAAAGAAGCACAGGCCTTGTGTGCATTCAAATGAAGATCATTCGCTAAATCCACCAGCACCATCTCAATCCCATAACCCAGCCTGGAACCAGACTGAAAGAGGTCTAGAGTAAATTAGTCATCCAGGAAGACCTGGCATTGTTCTCTAACCATTCTCACAATCACCTTGCTCAGAATGGATAAATTAGAGACTGGACAATAATTGGCCCCAACATTCTTCTCTAGTGGGTTTTTTTTTTTTTTAAGTAGTGGGCAGATAATTTCCTATTTTAATGTTTGAGGAATGGTACCCTGATTCAGTGATGGGTTTATGATGGACATAAGAGGCTCATAGATGTGGTGCTTACAAGATTTCAGCAACCAGCATGAATACAGAAACAGACAACAAACGGTGGCCTTCAGTGATCCTGTCAACATCCATTATGGTAACTGAGTCATAGTGATTCATAAATGGACAAACTAGCTGACACAATGGTAGTGAGAAATATGATTTTTTTTTGGCTGCTGTCACCACTGCCTCATAGACTTTCTAGTGAGCTCTATAATACACTTTGTCAGATTAACTCTCTTCATTTTCCCCTAAAGCCTAGAAAGACTATGTCACTGTTTTACAGCGGAGCAATGGCTGTGAGTGAGTGCAAGGTTGTGGGACAGGCTAGAGTCTTCTGCTCTTGACTAATGAACTGAAAACCTTTTAGATGGTTACTTGTATTTCAAAAGGCATGCTTGTATTGCAGCAGCTATGTGGCAGGTCTGGGAATGTATTTATTGTTTTGAGCAGTTGCTTTTGGGGGGGAGTGGGGGGGAGCCAGTGCCTCCTGCAGGCTTGACTCACACATATGCCAGCATTTTATAGGAAACAATGGCAAGGAACTGAAGTTCTGATGCTACTGATGATACTTCTTCGGGTAACAAAGAGACCACTTACCAAAATCCAGCCATTGTTCTGTGTGATTTTCAGTCAACGGTACTGAAGAAAGGGTACAGCCAAGAATTTTAAGCTTGTCTTTCAACCAGGAAAGGACTAACATTTCTCACAGTCTTGTAAGGTATTTTTAACAGCCACAAACCTGCTAAGGGTGGAGTCATCTCACCAGATAAAATTATTTTTCCATCTGGGAGGTGCCTTCTTCAATTAGTATCAGATATCCTTTTGCATGCTAGTCTTGGGAATGGCTCCAAAACATGCAGTGTTTGTGGGGACAACCCAAGCTCTTGAACCACCCAAACAATTGGACCATAGAAAGCAAAGCAATTGTATGAGTCTTCTCTCAGTCTCCATTTTCAGTTGAACATAACCTTTCTGTTCCCTAGAGCCTGCTGCTGAAGATCCTAATACATATGCATAAGGCTAGCAATACTAGATTGTCCTAGATTTTCATATGTGTTGTATATTCCCGTGTTGTAACAGGAATGTCTGCTTATCATAGTGGGAAGTCATAGCTGTCCACCCTTCATTTTCCAGAATGTCTGGTCAAACAACATATGTTAGAAGATCATACACCTAACACATTTCTGTTCAGTAATACATGTGAAAGAGGACTGATGCACATGGCGCATGGTAGGTGTGTTAAATACTCACCAACAAGTATTTGTACCTTAATTTGTACTATTAGGCAAACACTGATACTGATCTACAAAGCAGTGCCTGGTCCCATCTGATTAAACTGGTCAGCTGCTTAATAGTGTGTGGAAAGCTCATTTTGCATGCTTGTGCTTCTCCCTAGCTTCAGCTGACAAGCTAAAATTTGAAAATGCAGTCCCCCCACCCAAGTTGGGGAAAAAGATATAATTGCCACCTTTTAAAAAAAAATGCTGAATAAAAGATGTGTTCCTTCATGTGGCATGCAGTGTTGTGCAATGCCAGAATAAATGCTGAGGACAAACAGTGAGCTGCTGGAGGCAACTGGAAAACCTCCCATTCTGGGGGGGGGGGGAACTTTGGCAAATGATATAAGAAACTCAGCATCAAAATAGACCTCCAGAGAAGAAACAAAGGCTTTCCTTTTTGCCACCAAACTCTCCAAATACCTCTGTCTAAGGTGTGCCAAACACAGAGGGTTGCTGATATGTCATAATTCTGACTGACAACTGAACAGGAAAGTTATTTCAAGGCTTAGTCATTAATGGAAGTCGCTCTGAATTGGCTTAAACAGCTGCCAGGGGGCAGGGGCCACTGTTGTCCCAAAGAAATGCAATGACAAATTCGTTCATTGGAATAGGCAACACTACCAGTCTTCTGGCCTTAAACAGCAGCCATACTGTGAGAAAGCTGAGGAGTGTTCCGATGCCTGGCTCTTAGGGATGTTCTGATATGTTCCTTGTCTCTGTGCTGTTCTCACACTTGCTTTTTCTGAAAGCACAAAAAGAAGCCGGATCAGGCACCGCAAAGGAAGGAAGAAAGTAGTTATCTCAGTATGAACAGGAAAGAAGAGGACAATGTGAAGGGAAGAATAGGTGGTCATCATGTGGTAGCTATGTTAAAAAGTGGGTATTCTATTTCCCAGGCCACAGGATTTCTCTGTTATTCTTTTTGTCATTAGTTCATTCAGTTTTTATATCCTGCTTCCCAGCAATGGCAAGAGAATATTCTTCAGTACATGATTTAAAGACTGCTGCCAATGTGGTCCATTGAATTGTGCATTCTAACAAAGGGGGTTACAAGTTGCTCGTCTGGAAAAAGCCATGGAATAGCTCCACACCCACCAATGGGACTTCAGATTTTCTGCTTCAGGACTATTTGGAGCCAGTATTATTTTATTTGATATACTTCATGTGCTTACCAATATATCTAATTCTCAATACAGCCAAATCCTGGATGCTTAAATCCAGAAATTCTAGCCATGCACAGACAAAATAGATTTTTCTACTAACCTGAAAATGTCCAGGCTTGCAGAAAAGTCTCAATTAAAAAAAAAATAGAAGTAGTGTTTTAAGACACAAATGTCCTCAGTGTGCATTTTGATCAGGGAGAACTAGGTTTCAGTCCGCACTCTGCCATGGAAGCTCACTGGGTGACTTGGGAGGGTTGCACATTCTCAGACTAACCTACTCACAGGGATGTTGTGAGGATAAAATAGAGGAGAGGAGAATGATGTGGGCTGCTTTGAGTCCCCAGTATGGAGGAACTCAGGGTATAAATGAAGTAAATAATAATAGTACCTGTTGCTGAAGTCAGGTTGACTGATGGATGGGAAGGAGATAAGGAAGCAGGGAAAAGGGAGAGGCTATGGTGCTTTCTGGGTAAGGAAAGTGGGGGAGGAGAAATGAGATGCTCCGTGAATGAGACGTCCCTTGTGAGTTTCCTACTTGCTTTTATCTACATTGATACATTACCATAATTTTTATCGCCATTATTACAACATTGCAATCCTGAACCTGGCAAAATAAGCCTATTATCTGACTTCACACAGTGAAGTTTAAAACTATTCAGGATGCAAGTATAGTGCAATCATTTTATACTGAATGTATTGGTGTATGGCCGTTTTGCCTAGCACAACAGCTGTGTGGCATAAATCAAAGACTCATCCAGTCTGGATCAAGCACACAGACCAACATCTGTGTTGGGACAGTTTCTGATCATCAATTCAACTGGGGAGCTATCTACACAGCATCTTTCAAATGTAATTAATTTTGGATTATGCTTTTCTGGTGTTGCCCTGTATTTATCCATCTAGGGTCTACACACTGCAAGACAGATGTTTTCCCACTTCTAAAAACAAACATTGTCTGCAGAGCATTCCATGTACGTACTTCCTGTCCCCTAGCAGTTTTACCTCTTCATAGCACCTAATACGCTTCAGGAAATTTATGTCTTGAAAACCAGATTGCGTGGTAGAATCCAGGTGCTTTCTCTTACATAATGATGATACTAGGCAAATAAGATGGTCTTTGAGCCATTTTAACTCCCCAGAATGGGAATCCCTCCTTATCCTGTCTTTTAGCCCTGATCCGAATCAGGCCCTTGCTGTGCATTTACACAGGAGTTGCCAGCAGGGACTAACAGCTGCAACATGGCGGCAAGTCCCTGTGGCAAACTCATGCAAAACATAAAATGTAGTTTGGGGGGTGTTTTCTAGAATTGGTAGGACAGTGTCACGTCTGGTTGCCAGTGAGGGGATATTATTTTTGAATTCTTCCCCATGTAAATAGAGTTCCCTACCAATAAAAAAAACCCTCCAGAATAGAGGGAGTTTTATACTATTTTTCCAGGAAGTATCTTATGCAGAAAACACTTCAAATGTAATTCCTTATCTACACTCTTCAGTGGTACAGTCCAGTCTACCACTTCATATGTAGATCAGACACAAATCATAGGATCTTTCTGCGGTGATACAAGGCCTTCTTGGGGAACTTAAGTAGAGTAGAAGGTGGTAGCAGCCCTCTGTGATTTTTAAATTTTATTTAGGTTGCTTTAGGTTGACCTTGGGTCAATCACAGTTCTCTCAGAGCTGTTCTCTCAAGAGCAGTTCTCTCAGAGCTCTCTCAGGCTCACCTACCTCACAGAGTGTCTGTCATGGGGAGAGGAAGGGAAGGTTATTGCAAGTCACTGAGAGTGGGGTATAAATCTTCTTCTTCTCCTCCTCCCCCCCCCAGCACTTCGGGTGGCCCATCTGCTTGTTAATGGCCTGCAATTGGTGGGAAACTGGGGTGCAGGGGCATGGGGGGGGCATTGGTGACAGTGTGATGTCACTTCCAGGGAAAACCTGGAAATGATATCACACCTCTCTAAGAATTGCTGGACACTCTGTGGTAAAAACATAACATTTCCAGCAATTCCTAGAGAGGATTGACATCACTTCTGATTTTTTTTTCCTGGAAATGATAGCATGCTGTCACCAATGGCTTTTTAAACACCATTTATCTCCCGCCAGCTCGTTTTTATGTATTTTAAACATAAACATTTGTTTTCCCCACAGAGCAGTTAAAGCAGTGAAATGAAGTGGAATCTTGATTGACACGAGACAATATTATTTTCATTCAGTCTTTTTCTTTTCTTTACATTTCCTTAGGTGGGAGATGGGGAAGTGGAGCTCTTGCAGTCTTACCTGTGGCGTAGGACTGCAGACCCGTGATGTCCTCTGTTCTCACCTCCTCTCAAGAGAGACCAATGAGACGGTGATATTGGCAGATGAGCTGTGTCACAAGCCTAAACCCACCATGGTGCAAGCCTGTAATCGTTTCGACTGCCCCCCCTCTTGGTATCCTTCAGAATGGGAACAGGTAATGAATATTTGAATTCCAGGATGAAAAATCCACGTAGCAAGAGGAGGTATATAAATGCTAAATTGAGCTCCAGGCAAGCAGAATCCTTCATGCAATTCCAGCACTTGTTTTTGAATTACAGTCGTGCCCACACACACACACACACACACACACAGAAACACTTCTTGGCTGTTCCACAGATAGGAGGTAAACTTCACTCAGGGAGTTCATCATGATACTCTTTACACAAATAAACATAATATTAACTACAAACATTTGCGGTATTCATTTTGGAGGCATTTGAATTGTCTTAAAGAAAGATGGTCTGAATTAGACTTGTTCTCAGGCTTTAATGTTCTTGGCAGAAGAATCTCTGATAACTATCAGCATGTTTAACATTTTGAATGATTAAAAATACATCCTTATAAATTCTAGTCTTTATTTATTTTTGAAATGCTCCATCTTTGGGATAAAGCTATTATGATGTTTACCTTGTTTTCAGTAGTTCTCTTCCACTCTTCCTTTTAACTCCCACCCAAAAGTAAGTGGGTATCAGAATCCACTTCACAAGTCACAGCAAATATTTCTTTTGCTCAGAGTGGCTGAAAATGATTGTGTTAATAAATCTTTGTCCATCTTTGTTTTATTGCTGAAAAGGAAGGTCTTTTTTGGTAGAGTGATTCATGGCTCCCCTTTCATAACATGTCTTGAAATGCTATGCCCTGATATAGCCCAGAATTTTCCTCCAAAGTCTTTCTCAATTTTTTTTTACTACGGTGTTTCTTCCAGAATTTTTATAAAATAGGACCCTTAAGGCACCAACAGTGTCTGTATAAGTGCTTGAAAGGGTGGTGTTTTGCTGCTTTCTTTCTTTGAATATGCTCAGACCTGCCACCCAGCAGTAAACGTGAGCTGTTCAAAGACTGAATGTACCCAACGGGTTCCCAAGCAGTCATTTGGATGCAACTGCCTTTTCAGCTGCCAGGAAAAGGAAAATGGAGTTCACTTTGACCACCAAAAAACTATGCTGGCAAACAAACTATGCTGGCAAACCTTCACTAACAAAAGCCATGTGGTACTGGGGCTGTAGTAAGGAGGAGAACTGGGCAGGGTTGGGTTAAAAAGCTGATGGGGTCCTATAACCACAATATATACCAGTTGTCTCTACTGTTCGGAAAAGTGGAAAGAAAGGAGACTTGTACCATTCCTTTCTCCCGTGCATATAATATAAGGTAGAAAGTATGGCAATATTCTCTTCCTCAGAATGATACAAATGACCCACTAAGCAAGTGTTGACACACACAGTTTAGCAGATGACACTCCTTTATCATGGATGGATATAGAGCAGTGATTAAGAAAACACTTGCTTACTGGGGAGCCAAAATCTCATGTTACAAGGCTATACAGGCCTATATGTTATTACTTACCCTATTTATTTATTTAACATATTGATATTTCTGCCTCTTGGTATAATCATTTATAAGGCACCTTCCACTAAAGGGCAATTAGAAAATGCAGTTTTACAGCAAAAAAGGACAGCCAGAAATAATATGTGATAAATTTCATCAAAAAAACAAAAACTGGTCAACAGTGGGTTCACTTTAAAAACAGCAGTAAGAACCACATTTGTAATCACACAAGAGGGTGGAGGGTCAGCAAAAAAAACAACTAAACACAACAGATCAAAAAGGTTAATAAGAAATTTGGGACAGTAAGAATGTTTTTTTGCTAGACCCTAAACCTCAATAGGTTTGGTGTTTGGCAAATGTCTGTGAGGAGAGAATTCTACCGTTGAAGCACCTTAGCAGAGAAAGACCTGGCTCAGTCACCCCATCTCCAAAGAGTGGCGACTCTGCTGCTGATCTTATTTGATGGATAGGCTGATACGGAAGAAGGTGCTCCATTATATACTTTGTTCCTATGACTTTATAGGCCATATTTTGGATTGTACCAGGAAGTCAGTCGGTAGCCCGCACAGATTTTTCAAAACTGGCAAGAAGCAATCCTAAACTCTGATGACATCATGCCAATTTACCAATGTGTTTTGTGCCAATGGAAGCTTCTGAACAGTCTTCAAAAGCATCCCTGTGCAAAGCATGTTGCCATAGTCTCACCTGGATGAGATCAGAGTATATATCACCAAGATGTCTCCAGGAAGGGCTGCTCCTTGTGTACCAACAATGTGGCTAAAGGAGCTACACACCCCAGAGGAGACCTGTGCCTCCCTCTGTAGGCCTCATAAGCCATGGTCCTGCTTTTTCTGTGAGGACTGAGACCCCATCCAGAACAGGATGAATTCACAATCCTTTCCTGATGATACAGTTGACTAACAGCGGCTCAGAGATATCTGGATTGAGCATCAGTTTACTGGTCCGCTTCCAGATTGTTAATGCCTCTGACATTCATTGAACTGGAAATCCACAGCTTCAGCTCTCTCCACTGAAAAGAAGCAAAGTTGCATGTCAATAGCAGTCTTGTTCCAGATCTCCAGACAAACTTCCCTCAGCAGTTTCATGTAGATATTGACTAACTCAGGAGATCAAAATGAAACCTTGCAGGACCCACGTACCACAAGTACTAGCGGTCCAAGCAGCTGGGCTCTACTACCTACCTTCTCATAATAATCAGACAGACAGGAATGGAATCAGACAACTAGAAATGGAATGTGATGTCCCTGATGGTCACATTGGCCAACTGATGAAGAAAGATTCCAAGGTTGATAGCTTTGAAAGCTGCTAAGACATCCAGGTGTTATCAAGGGGGCTGCTATCCCCATAGCTTTTCTCCCCGCGCTGATTAATTAGGATGACCAAGGCAGTTTCATTTCCAAAGCTGGATTGCAGCAGGCCCAGAAAAAACCTACCTTCCTCAGTAGGCCCCAATGTAGACCCATATTACTCTGTGTGTACTCCCTATAAAGTGCATCAGATTTCTAAAAATCTATTTAGACCCCACACACACTTGTAACAATTTTGCTCTCTAGAATTCTTGTTCAGCTATTGACTTGTATATTTTTTCCCAGATATACATGTTAGCAGTGAGTAGCACAGGCTTGCACATCACTTTTATGGTGCCTTGCAGCTGAAACATTGAACAGCACTATGTTCCAGGTGATAAGAAAATTCTGTCTCTTGTGTTCTGTGCTGGTTCATCCTTTCAAATGCAATTCACCTCTTAAACATAAGAACATAAGAGACGCCAATGTTGGATCAGGCCAAAGGCCCATCCAGTCCAACACTCTGTGTCACACAGTGGCCAGAAATACCAGTGCCATCAGGAGGTCCAGCAGTGGGGCCAGGACATTAGAAGCCCTCCCACTGTTGACCCCCCCCCCCAAGCACCAAGAAGACAGAGCATCACTTGCCCCAGAGCCCCTAGCTATACCTTGTGGCTAATAGCCACTGATGGACCTCTGCTCCATATGCTTATCTAATTCCCTTTTGAAGCCGTCCATGCTTGTAGCACCCACCACTTCCTGTGGCAGTGAATTCCATGTGTTAATCACTCTTTGGGTGAAGAAGTACTTCCTTTTATCCGTTCTAACCCGACCGCTCTGCAGTTTCATGGAGTGCCCACGAGTTCTTGTATTGTGAGAAAGGGAGAAAAGTACCTCTTTCTTTACCTGCTCTTTCCCATGCATAATCTTATAAACCTCGATCATGTCACCCCTCAGTCGTCTTTTCTCCAAGCTAAAGAGCCCTAAGCGCTTTAACCTTTCCTCATAGGGAAAGTGTTCCAACCCTTTTATCATTCGAGTTGCCCTTTTCTGCACTTTTTCCAAAGCTATAATATCCTTTTTAAGGTGTGGTGCCCAGAACTGCACACAGTATTCCAAATGAGGTCTCACCATTGATTTATATAGGGGCATTATTATATTGGCTGATCTGTTTTCAATACCCTTCCTAATAATCCCCAGCATAGCATTGGCCTTCTTTATTGCAGTCACACACTGTCTCGACATTTTCAGTGAGTTATCCACTACAACTCCAAGATCTCTCTCTTGCTCAGTCTCTGCCAGTTCAGACCCCATCAATGTGTATTTATATTTAGGATTTTTGGCTCCAATGTGCATCACCTTGCACTTGGCCACATTGAACCCCATTTGCCATGTTGACGCCCACTCGCCCATCCTTGACAGATCCCCTTGGAGTGCCTCACAATCCTCACTGGTTTTCACCACCCTGAACAACTTTGTATCATCCGCAAATTTAGCCACTTCACTGCTTACTCCCATCTCCAAATCATTAATGAACAAGTTAAAAAGCAGTGGACCAAGTACTGATCCCTGCGGTACCCCACTGCTTACCACCCTCCACTGAGAAAATTGCCCACCTACACTCACTCTCTGTTTTCTATGAACTAGCCAGTTTTTGATCCATAAAAGGACTTGTCCTTCTATCCCATGATTTTTGAGCTTACTTAGGAGCCTTTGATGAGGAACTTTATCAAAAGCTTTCTGGAAGTCAAGGTAAATAATATCTATTGGATCCCCCTTGTCCACATGTTTGTTCACCCCCTCAAAGAACACTAACAGGTTAGTGAGACAAGATCTTCCCTTACAGAAACCGTGCTGAGTCTGCCTCAATAGGTTTTGTTCATCTATGTGCCTACTAATTCTTTCCTTAATAATGGTTTCCACCAATTTACCCGGTATCGACGTCAGACTGACTGGCCTGTAATTTCCCGGATCTCCTCTGGAACCCTTTTTAAAGATGGGAGTGACATTAGCTACCTTCCAATCCTCAGGAATGGAGGCAGATTTTAAGGAAAGATTACATATCTTTGTCAGGAGATCTACAAGTTCACATTTGAGTTCTTTCAGAACTCTCGGATGTATGCCATCTGGGCCTGGTGATTTTTCAGTTTTTAAGTTGTCTATCAGTTTTAGGACCTCCTCTCTCGTCACCTCAATCTGACTCAGGTCTTTCAACACCCCTCCTGAAATCAGTGGTTCTGGAGTGGGCAAGCACTTCTCATCTTCCACAGTGAAGACGGAGGCAAAAAATGCATTTAGCTTCTCAGCCATTTCCCTATCATCCTTCAATACTCCTTTTACCCCTTGGTCGTCCAAGGGCCCCACTGCCTCCCTGGCTGGTTTCCTGTTTCTAATGTATTTGAAGAAAGTTTTATTGTTGGTTTTTACGTTTTTTGCTATATGCTCCTCATATTCCCTTTTTGCCTGCCTGACCTCAGACTTGCATTTTATTTGCCATAGCCTGTGTTCCGTTTTATCAGCCTCACTGTGACTAGCTTTCCACTGCTTAAAGGAATTCTTTTTACTTTTTACAGCCTCCATTACTCTGTTTGTTAACCATGCAGGCTTTTTCCTATACCTGTTTGTGCCTTTCCTAACCTGCGGAATATATATTTTTTGAGCTTCTAGGATCGTAGTTTTAAATAGATCCCAAGCTTCCCCAATTGTTTTGACCCTTTCTACTTTTCCTTTCAGTTTCCTCCCCACGTGTCCCCTCATATCAGAGAAATTACCCCTTTTAAAGTTAAAAATGGTTGTGTGAGTCTTTTTGGCCAATTCTCTATTTGTACAAATGATGAACTCAACAACATTATGATCACTGTTTCCAAGCGGTGCAATCACTTTTACATCTCTCACCAGGTCTTGAGTGTTACTTAGGACCAAATCAAGGATCGCCTCTCCCCTGGTAGGTTCCGTGACCATCTGCTCCATAGCACAGTCATTTAGAGTGTCTAGAAACTCAATCTCTTTTTCCCGGCTAGAACACATATTGACCCAATCAATGTGTGGGTAGTTAAAATCACCTATTATTACACAGTGTTTTTGTCTAGTTGCTATCTTTAAGGCATTCATCATTTTATAATCCTCCTCTATCTTTTGATCTGGTGGGCGATAACAAACTCCCAGTGTTAAGTTTCCTTTTGGCCCCCCTATTTCAACCCATAGAACTTCCAGAAGCGAATCCAATTCATTTAGCCTCTCAATCTTTCTAGACTTTATACCCTCTCTGACATACAGAGCTACCCCACCTCCAACCCTTCCCCCCCTATCCTTCCGATATAATATATAACCGGGAATCACTGTGTCCCACTGATTTTCCTCATCCCACCAAGTTTCAGAAATACCCACAATGTCTATTTTTCCCTCCGACACCAAGCACTCCAACTCCCCGATTTTACCTCGGACACTTCTAGCATTTGTATAGAAACAGCTGTAATTTCCCTTACAAGTTAAGCCTGCATCCTTCCTCTTGCTATCTCGAGTCGTTGTCCGGCAGTCCATGTCACCAGCTATGGCCTCTGTGGACAATTTCAATCCACCTCCCTGCTCAGTGCCGTGTCCATCAAATTATGGTGAAATGTGTATTAAACAATTGATAGATACACATATATTCAGTCTCAAGTTATTTTTGAATGGATCTTAACATATTTGCCTGTAAAATATGACATGAGAAGAAGGATTGAGTAGCCACTCTGAGTCAAATGTAATTCCTACACAAGCATAATATACTTCCTGGCCTGTGTGAGCAGAAATACATAAGTGGGAAAAGATTTATTAAGGAGAGAGCAGGGAATGATTGTTTGGAAATTAATCACCCATATTTGCACTGACTCAAAAAAGACCTTGTCTTTTATTTTTGGAAGCAAGGGCACACAGCAGTCACTAGGAGTAATAAATACAGAGCATTGTAAAGTTTCTTGTCTGTTTTTATATTAATACTAGCAGTAAAGCCCGTTGTGAAAGCAATACAACGAGATCTAGAAAGAGGCTCTGGGGCAGTGCTCTGGCTTTGGGCAAACAGTGTCAATTTGCTGTGGTGACCTCAGCAGGGTATAATGACAGAGTCCACTGTTTTCTCCAGAGGAACTGATCTCTGCTACCTGAAGAGCAGTTGTAATTGTGAGTAATCTGTAGCCCTCACCTGGAGATTGGCAACAATTGTTACCCAGGACAAAATGGCTGGTTTGGAGGGTGTAGTCTATGGCATTCTACCTGTCTGAGGTCCCACCCCTCTGCAAACCCCACCCTCTCCAGGCTCCACCCCTCAAATCCCCAGGAATTTGTCAGCATGTAGTTGGCAACCCCATCTCCTTCCCAGCTAGCCACCAACCTACCATTATCTGCCCCTTTGACTTCAGCTGACTTCTGCCCTCCCTTCTGCAGAACAGTTGTAATACTGAGTGCTCTCCAGCCCTCACCTGGAGATTGGCAACAATGGTTCCCTATGTGAGACTGACTGGTTTGGAGGGTGGAGTCTATGGCAGTGTACCTGTCTGAGGTCCCACCCCTCCTCAAACCTCACCCTCTTCAGGCTCCATCCCTCAAATCTCCAGGAATTTCCCATCTGGAGTTGGCAACCCTATCAGGATTGGCCCCAATGTGTTTTCTCCCAAAGGCCAAAGTAGGTGACAGGACCAAGCTTAGTTGCCTACCAACAGGCACTGAGGGGAATGTAGGGTTGCCAGCTCTAAGGAGGGAAATACCTGGAGGTTTGGGGGGTGGATTCTGTAGAGGGCCGGGCGACGGAGGCATCGGCCTTCTGTCGCCCGCCTTGCCCCCCCAATCTCGGCCCGGGCGACCGCGGCTCCCGCCAGCG